>NC_081433.1:53907576-54203954 GCF_949786415.1 Peromyscus eremicus | reverse complement strand
CACAAGGTTGGTAACTTGGTAACTATAGATTTGACATAACTGAGTTAAAAACTCAGACCATTATCAGATCTTAAATTAAGAATTCAGGCGTTTGGGATGCTCTAAATACAACTCTAGGAATCCCAGTACATTAGGCAGAAAGTAGAGAAAGTACAGCCAAGATTCAGAGCATTTGTTTAATATACAAAGTCTTTCACAGATAATTACTTTCCTTAGTTTGTCTTAAGCACACATTACTCACAAACAGTAAATTGTTAATGAAAGACAATAGATAAAACTAAAAAAGTACAAATGCCCAATCTCAAAAATTGCACACAGTTAAAATAATATTTTCTCCTTCATTTGAATGTTATATCTGATTTCAACATGGGCTTTCTTCAGGCATGGGAGAAGTATTGCAGCCCCAAATAACAGCATTTCCTTTCAATTGTATCATTATGTAAAATAGCACCATTGAGCTGACGTAAGGACGCAATTTTATAACAGTTACAATAGTAAGTTTTAGGTTCTCCACTTAATATTTGCCCCAAAATATTCACTGGCAAGGCAAGGTAAATTATATCTGACAGATGGAATAAATGACCTTTCTACTTCATCCCCCCCACCCCCCAGTATTGTAATTTCTCATAATGATGTCATTGTGTTAATGAGCTCACTTTTCAGCAGAAGAATAAATATCTATAGGGTACCCAAGGTCCTTTTCACAAAAGAAAAACTCCTAAGTTTGGGGGCTCTGGGGGGTATCATTACCTATAGCAGCAGCTCTGAGTGAAGTTTTGATCCTGGGACATTCTGAGAAAGACTCAATGTCTGCATTGCAGTATCCTGGGTTACTGGGACTCTTAAGTTACCATTTTTTTATTTTTATTTTTATAGGGTTTTGTTGTTTTATACTTAAGTTAACCTGCTTGGGGGAGGGCTTCATCTTTTAAAGATTTATTCTTTTTATTTATGTGTGTATCTGTCCATGTGTGTGTGGGTGCTCTCAGAGGCCAGAAGAAGGTTTTGGGTGCCCTGGAGCTTGAGGTATAGGTGGTTGTGAACTGTTGTTGGTTCGGGGAACTCAACCAGGACCGGCTATGAGAGCAGAAAGTGTGAGCCATCTCTCCCAACCCTGGGCTTCACTTTTAGATGTTTTGATTTCATTCCTTTTCAATTGAATATTTAATTATATCTAATAGAAATGTCAACTCTTGATAGAAAGCATTTTCCATGTCTGGTTTATGGCATTTCTAATATCCCAGCTTCCCTTCGTGTTTATAAAAACCCAGTTTTAACAATCTGTAAACTCAGCAATTCAATGTTTTGTTTCAATTTCACTTCATATTTTACATGAGAGCAGTTAAACACACCTCAAGATAATGTCATTCTGTAAAGCAACTTTCCTCTGTAAGCTGTAAGTCAGGCCATCAAAGCCAAACCTTTTCATTGTTACTAAGTGAAAACTCCGTTACCACGTGAATGCAAAGATAGTTTCAATACTGGCTTTATTCATTTAGTTTTCAGCCTTTCTGTGTTTTTGTTGTTGTTCTGTTTTTGGAGGAAGGTCTCAGGTGGCCTAGGCTGGCCTCTGTTTGGGACTCACTCTTCTTCAGCAGAGGATAACCATGAATTCCTACATCTCACAAATGCTGAGATTACAGTTGTGTACCTACCAAAATGGATTAGTAAGAGCTAGGGGAAATACTCAGAAAAACTGAATGATAGTTAAAACCTTGTGTGAAGTCATGATTAACCCACCCATCCTTTGTTGTTTATAGTCATCTTAAATCTTTAAAATGGAAACTATTCAGGAAGTTAATACAAAGTTTAAGGTTCGGGTCTTTTTCGTTAATGTCATAGGAACCCTTATTTGTTCTGGAGATCTGGTCCAGTTTCGCTATGTCCACCATATTCTCCCTGCATGTTTAATTCTTGTCCCTCCCACAAGTTTTAAGAAAGATGAGTCTTTTAAGGTTTTGTTTCCTGACTGAATACCTTAACATTTCTCTTGTATATGTACATGAATATACATGTCAAACACACACACACAACTGACATTGTTTACTATGTCTTTATTTCTAAGGGTGGGACTATTTGGACCCAGTGTCAATCACTACAAATATCATACTCTCTTCTCATTGAAACATCTTTTTTTTTTCTTTTCCTTTGATAATCTGTGAAGAACAAACACTGATAATTACAAAGTGCGTGGACGTGGTACCCAGATTTGTGCAACATGATGCCCATGCTTTGGTTTTTATGGCCATCTCTGCCTTTTCAGGATAATAAATAACGAGAGCTAACCAAAAAAAGTCACTTCTTTTTAAAAATGTGGTCACCTTTCTTTGACAGGTTGTGATTATTAGCTCACTGCAGTGTCCTGTCAGTTTAATTGAATCTGAATGGAGCACAGTGCTCAGCTCCTGAACCGACAACAGCTCATCACTCATCATAGAATCTTGACTATTTTTACTTCTCAGCTGAGCAAGGGAATACTGTCAGGTGTAAACATGGCTGAGATCCTAGGTTAAGATGCTCACCTGTCACATCGACACTCCATGTGGGTTTAAAACCCTTAACACATTTGGTTTAGTAACAAAATATTTAATTTTTATTTCCCTACCATAATGGACTTTATAGGTACTACACAGAAACTAATTTCACAACATTGCTATGGATTGCACTGACTCCCTATACTTTTGTTTTGAAAACTTCATTGAATTCAAGCTGGAATACTTTAATTTGATGAGTTTAGTGCTTTGTAAATCAACCTTTAATTGAAACTGCAAAACAAAATAATGGACTAAACTGCTGTTTTGAAATATCCAGCTGTTAAATGGGACAGAGGTGTAGTTTTTAATGAAAGGGTTCTGCTGTCCAATATCCTAATTAGATCCTGTCCAACACACTTCGTTCAGATTGAAGTGTGTCATAATTACATGCTGGATTTTGAAGAGTTGGTTCAAGAAAATGGTGAAAAGTGTTTTAATAACAGTTTCCATTGATGACATGAAATAACTTGTATATTTAATGTTGAATAAGTTATAAAAATGAATTGACCTATGTTTATTTTTCCTAATGGGGCACGCTAGGAGATTGGAATTGTACATCTGCATGTGCAGCTCATCTGTCTATTGTTGAGCACTGTGTAAGAGGGACCCGTTGTAAGAGGGACACAGCCTGATAGATGGTCTCCAAAGGCAGTGCTAGCTAAACTCCACAATGCTCTGAAAATCTTCTCTTCATAATTTAAATTTAAACAAAACTCCCAACATTTCTATCTTCAAATGTGTATTGCATCCATTTAAAAACATGCATCTGTCAAAATAACCAGACTTCACAATAGCCAGAAAAATCATCTGTCAAAGTGTAAAAAAACCTCAAGTCCTCCAAGTTGGCCGCTGGTGTGACTTAGGGATGGTGCACACACTTTCAGGCTTACGACCAGATGTGTGTCATTTCCAGTGGAGCAGGCTAACATTACAGAACCCTCCAAAGAAGTATACACTGCATTTGAAGACTGTCCTGGGATTCCCTCCACACTACTTGAAAGAGGATCGCATGTCTGTCCAGTCTTTCATCACTGGAAGCGTTGCTTGTACCAACAGTTCCTCATGAACTCACTCCCTAAGACACTTCCCCTTTCCATGTCCCACTGCGGGCTCTGCTTCTTGGGATCCTGATCACTTGATAGTTTCTCCTCATTTCCTTTTTGCTCCAAGTCAGGACAAACAAGTCAGTAGGGGAACGGAGAAGACAAGGAAGCCACAAGAGCAGAAGAAGCATTTCTGTTTGTAGTGGCTGGGGCTGCAAAGATCCTTCTGGGACAAAGTTCCCTCTGGTTCCATCAGACCGGTATAACTTCAGGCGGGGCGCCCTCTGCAGGTGGCAGTGAATTTGTACCTGTCTGTGGCACAGGCACAACCACAGCATCCTTGATTTCCGTGTTCACGTTACACGAGAAGTTCTTCTCCAGTTTGTTGGCAGTGTCTGGGCAATTCTGCACAAAGATCACACGGTTGTAGGCCTTCAGCCTACGCCACAGTTGAACATAGACTTTACACTGTACGTACATGAAGACGAGACCTCCCGTGAAGCCAATGGCCACCACAACCAGTTTTGTCCAAAAGGGCCATTCCAGCACACCTGTGAGACAGAAAGAGAGGGTGTTAGCAACTTCTCACTTCTACATTTGGTCTTCACCTGGGATCCCTTCTACAAATATTTCCCTGAATTATGTATGTTGTGCCACAAGGTCTACCAAAGGGAATAGGGTCAATTTGTGGTTCCCCAAACTATGAAACGATGGGCATTTTCAATATGTTCAGACTTCTCAGGGAGCAGCAATACTATTGATTTATTCACAGAGCTGATGCTGCAAGTATGTCAGGCATCCCTGGGCATAAGGATTGCTTTCTTCTGTGAACAATGCAAACTTTGGGACCCTCGCAAATTTTTCGTATTTTCTGTCCTATTGGTCATTTACAAAGCTGGTGTTTCTCAAATATGACTTCCCTGGATCTTTATAAGACAATTTTTTTTCTTTAAGTGTGTTACCTCTTTTTCTTTGAAAAGGAAACTTTTCCTTTGAAAAATTGGGGGAGGGGGGGACAACTTAAATATATTTATGTTATTGGCAGGAAACATCTCCCCACTGCTGCTGACGCCACATTAATCTCTTTACCTGACTTTGGTCACCTAAATGTATTTCTATCCTTCTTTCAGTAATCAAATCTGAAACATTTTTACAGTGAGTTAAGAGTACGCAGTAGAACTTACTAGAAAGTTTCTGCGTAGCCAAGAGGTTCCCTTCAACTGCTTCTTTCTCATGCTTTATCTGAAGTCCTGTCTGTATAGTGTTGGAAACTGAGCGTCCCCTGTCCTAAGACAGGTTCAGGCTGCAGCATGGGCTGTCCACATCCTCTTTATAAACTGCCGATTCATTAGAGCCCACCCCAGTGAGAAAAGGATGCAGAATCCATGACTCAACTAGTGACATCATTTCCTGATGATCTCTGTGAAACCTCATGATCCCTATCACCATGGCATTCTCGGTCAACCTCGGAAGTTGGCATATAAAGAAAAAAGGTTTTGCTGTCTGAAAAGGCCAATGCCTTTTTCAAAATACTTCACACTGTCTACATAGAATTCCACTAGAAATGCTACTAATGTTAATCAATTCACTTTGGAGCAAATGGAAGGACTGAGAATATTAAATTGGGAGAGGTGCTGGAGACAGTTATAACTTCCCGAGATACTGCTTTGGAGAAGTACGTTGGGCATTATGGATACAGGTGCCTCTACTTACTAAGCCATCTTGCTCCTTTTTTTTTTTTTTATTTTTTGAGACAGAGTTTCTCTGTGTAGCTTTGCTTTGCGCCTTTCCTGGAACTCACTCTGTAGACCAGGCTGGCCTCCAACTCACAGAGATCCACCTGTCTCTGCCTCCCAAGTGCTGGGATTAAAGGTGTGCGCCACCACCGCCCAGCGCTCCTTTTTGAATAGCCCGCAACTGTCATATTAAGGAAGGCAGGACCACCATGCTAGATAATTAGAACAGTAACAAAAACCAAGCTGGAGAGATAGCTCAGCTGTTAATCTTTAAAGGGACATGAGCTCATTTTATGTTGTCAAATCTCGTATATCTAGTTTTCCTTTACTGCTTTCCAATGTAATGATGTGCACGCGCGCGCGCACACACACACACACACACACACACACACACGCACGCACACACACACACACTTAGAAAAATAGCCAAACTCCATACAGCTTAGCTGCATCTGCCATTCTAGCTAGCGGTATCTCCATTGGCAGACAGGTAAAGGACCCCCTGCTTGTCTATACAGCTGCTGGATGGAGTGCCAGCTCTCCCTGCAGGTGTAACCGTTGACTGTAGCCATCAGCCCACCTGGCTCAGGCAGAACAAATGCCTAACCAAAGCACAGAATGAGGTGAAGTAAACGGCCGCTGTTCTAAGTCACTATGTGTGGACAGGTTTTTACAAAATAGAGACCAGCTGACACACTGCTTAACAATGGAGGCAAAAGTCCCTCCTACCCGTGGGGTTCTTGGTGTCACTCGGTGAATTAGCAGTGTGGTAGAGCAGTGAAGTGCATGCACTACAGTGGCCTGAGTGACATGAGTGTTCCATGTCTCTGGCTGACTAAGTTACATATCAAGGGCAGTGAGTTCTGTGGTGCCCACACTCAAATCTTTCTTACTTCCTGTAGGCGCCAACTTCTGGATGCCTCCAGAATCCAGGGGAGGGGTCTGAAGTCCTGTTAGCTGCCAGCCATGGTATTGGCCTAGAGACAGACTCAGAGAGCCTCACCATGTGCCCTTGGCATCCCTAGCAATTTTAATTCTTTTCACCAGAGGGACACTTCAAAAAGACCACCAAAAATCGATGAAAAGGTCCTTGAACGTAAGGGCAACAGTGTGCACTGAATTTGTTAGGGAGTTTTTATATCGAGCTTCCAACCAAATGACTGGCTTATAAATTGGGCCGTAGTCCCTGGGCCCTTGCAGATTCATTTGCTTCCTAGAAATACTGTTTCTCAGAAAATGCATTTCCCTTGATTGTAGAATCAGGTTTCTGTCCTCTCTGGCACACAGGCTAGGATATCTTTTAATATATCACTTTCTGTTTTCTCTGTAAATCAAATCGGAGAAACCAGAAGGTTCCAGATAGGCTTGTAATATAACTGTAGATTGGACAAATTGTGTATTTTCTCACCTTTAAACCAACAATCTCTCTCTATGTCTTATTCTTAGGTTTGGTATTTCTTAGTTCCCTGTATATACTGTCATGCGACTGGAAACATCTAGGATGTGTCTAAAGCCTTTAAATTACTCAGCAGCAAAAGAGAGAGAACCCAGAAGCTGTGGGGACACTGCATGTCTTGACAGACCGTCTCACCACTAAGTTGGAATGGGTTGGGCTGGTGTTTTCCTTACACAGTTACAAGTATGACTGCATACAGGAAACCTGTGTGGGTTGATGCTCTCTGTTTTCCCCTTTACAGCTGTGTAAGTTAAACAACACAGTATATATTTTTCCTTACTTTCTTTCAACATTCTAATTAAGGTCTTAGATAATATTAAAATGTAAAATGCAGTGTAAATAAACTATGAATGAAGTGGCATGCCACTTAAATAAACACATTTCAATTAACCTCATGCAGAAACCCAGGTCATGATGTCTGAAAACGAGTCCTATAAAAAAAAAAGTCTAGGAGGCAGAGAGTCTAGCTTTCTTGGTTTTCCAGATGAGGAAGCTGTGCTTTGGAGAGATGGTTTTCTTCAGCATCACTGCCAGTGAAGAAGTCGGAACTAGAGCCCTGGTCTGCCAGCACCTGCTAGCCAGTGTCTGTCATATTAGGGCACTGAGCTCTAGAAGTCTGCTTTACAGCTATGGCTGTGGCTGTGGCTACAGCTGTGGCTAGTGAACTGCTTTGAGCTCCCACCAATGCCAAGTGCTCTCTGAAGAATAAGACAGGGTTCCGGCTTAGAGGAGATGCTGCTAGCACCTGGTTGTCTGGTGCCTAAAGATCAGCACTGAGAACACAGCAATATTCGAAAAGAAAATAAAAATCCCTGTAGAAGAGACACTCAATTCACAGTACAAACTTTTGTGGCTTAAAAAATACCTTTCTTTTTTCTTTTTCTTTTCTTTTCTTTCTATTTTGAGACAGGGTTTCTCTGTGTAGTTTTGGTGTTTGGTGCCTGTTCTGGATCTCGCTCTGTAGACCAGGTTGGCCTCAAACTCACAGAGATCTGCCTGGTTTTGCTTCCCGAGTGCTGGGATTAAAGGCGTGTGCCACCACCGCCTGGCTCCTTTCTTCCTTTCTTTTTTCTTTTTTAATGAGATAATATACTGGATTACTTGTCTAGAACATGTAAGGAAGAGGCAGGAGGGTCAATTACTGCTCAAGTGAAAGAGGCAGCGACAGCACTAATTTAGATTGTTCACGTGAGGAAGAGGAGGCAGGAGAACCGTGGGGGAGGGCACCAGACATGTCCAATCTAAAAGAACAACATCGTAAACGCACCAAGGGCTTGTTTTCTATCCTCGTCGCTACAGTCAAATTCGCCGCTTCAGACTCAACATCAATTCTGGTTGGAAAGCACAATTTGTTCCTCTTTAGACATTTCTGAAGGTTTTCAAGATGGGTTTAAAATATCCTAGCCTTTTAAATTATGCAGTCCTTCTCCGGTAACTTCAAAGGTAAATTCAGGATCAGCCCTCACAATGCCTGAGGAGGAAGATTAAGGTGCCCACAGCTCAGATACCAGTGTCGCCCGCCTCACCGTTTATGTGGGAGAAAAAGGCTTCAGACAGCTCAGAGGCATGTGCTGCCCCGCCATGCACGGGGGAAAGGCTGCAGATGCAAGAGGGTTGTCAACACTGCTGTGTTAGAAACTCCACAGGCCCTCTGACATTCAAGGAAGGTGCAGGGCTACCAAAAGGTAAGGGCCAGGGTAGCTCACAGCAGGGTGGTGGCTTTAAGATTTTCACAGGCCTGAAAAATGCTTGTCAGGTTTTAAAGCTGGATTGCTGGGTGCTCCACATCAGTTTCACATACCGAGTTCTAGGGCAGTAGAAGGCTAGAATGTGCATTTCTAAAGAGTTCCCAGGAAGTGGTAATGCTGCTGGTCCTGGGGGAATTTTGAGTTGAGTTTCCTAGGAGTTAGGTTAGGGGTGTGTATGGAAATACAGTCTCTCTCTTTTTCTTTCTCATCGTGTGTGCATGAGTGTGTGCATGTGTACATGTGTGTGTGTGTGTGTGTGTGTTGGGCAAGAGAATCTGGAAAGAATTGTTTTACATAGAGGGAAAAGCTGAGCAGGGATTTAGAAATAGATTCTCAGGGAAAGATAGATGTTTGATGTAATTGGTGACACCTAGGTCCTTGGGGCACCATTGGAGTTACATATTAATAATATTGGCTAAGTGGGGATAATGTTCAGATTCATGATTTTGTATTTTGTGGTAGTTAATGAACATGAGTTGAAGGTGGGGAGAGTGGAGAAGGTAAGGGAAGAGGGCTTTGGCTCTTTTTGTATAAAAACAAATTTCCCATGAATATTCTTAGTGGGGAAGGAGATACATGGAAAGAATCCAGGGCTATGAAACAGAACACATAGGATCAGGTGGCTGATTTCAGGGAGAAGAAAGACTGACCAGGGAAAGGAGGAGGGGAGTCCAGTTGTTAGAGATGCTTTTTTCATGGTGCTGATGTTGAATGTGGGAGATAGTGTGGACATACTGAGCTTGAGTCCCTGGAAGACTTTCAGAGATGCTCTCGGGAGGGAGATGCAATCTTTGGGGTGTATTATGAGCTGGGTATAAAATTGAGGAGGTGGTTATCAGCATGCAAGCATCAGCTAAAGATATAAGAATAGAGGGTGACCACTGGAGCATGTGCAGGAGATAGAACAAAGGAGGGATGTGCGTGTCTTGGCTTCTACGTTTGAGACTATCAAGCTCCTTACTGTAAATAGTCACAACTTACATGTCTCAGGTGTCGGACAAGCTAAATATGAGTGTTTTCCCATGGGAATCTTGTCTGGTTATAACACAGGTGAAATGAAGTCCTACTTCTTGTCCACCACAATCTGGCCAAGTCAGGACAATGTCTAGTCATGGAAATGCTTGTTTTTCCAGTGGGGGTTTTACGTAGCCATCTAAGAGTAGAAAGTCTCTGGCCAGGAGTCATCAGATCTGCTCTGCCCTGCCTAGCTAGGAGCACACTTGACTCCTAAGCAGGAAGAGTTGGGTGATGTGAGATGGGGACACCCTGCTTTCCACGTGGGCACGGTTGGGTGTCTGGTACTTGTTATGTGCAATTATTGCTTTAAGGCCCTACCTGGAGGGGATGAGAATTTATTTAATCCAGATTTAATATGACACCTTAGAAGCAAGAAACTGTGGGGAGAGTCATAATGTAGCAGAACAGAAGCTTGCTGTAACTGATGCAGTTTATAAGTGAGTTAATGTTGCATAAACGAATTTGACAAAAATCCCATCCTACCTGTTTCTCTAATATTTAGACTTGATATAGGCTTTTCTTATGTTTTTGTTTTTAGAAAAGAACACTAGGATCTTCAAGGCTCTCTCCAGCTCATCTTCCCATAACCAACTGTGCACACCAGGAGCCCTGCAGGCCTGGAACCTTCCAAGTCAATCCCACTTCAGGGAACTCAGAGTACAGGCATGCTGGTGTGCACTGCTGCCCCCAAGTGGACAAGCATGGGAAGCCTTTAAACATAATGTATTTTGGGATATCTTTGTAGTCCGGACGGACACCATCCTTCCCAAACTAGGCATGGCTAAAATTTTCAACTACAGTGCTGATCCACTGCCTCAAATTACCCAGTACACATTCTCCACAACAGGGTTACCTTGTGCCTTCAAAGAAGCAACAGGTAGGGTGAATTAAATGAATAAATGAAACTTTAAAACTCTCTCTCTCTTTTCTTCTTCTTCTTCTTCTTCTTCTTCTTCTTCTTCTTCTTCTTTTTCTCCTTCTCCTTCTCCTCCTCCTTCTCCTCTTCCTCCTCCTCCTTCTCCTTTCTCCCTTTCTCCCTTTCTCCCTCTCTCTCTCTCTCTCTCTCTCTTCCTTTCTTTCTTTTTTTTCTGTGTAGTCCTTGCTTTCCTGAAACTCACTGTGTAGACTAGCCCAGCCTCAAACTCAGAGATCTGCATGCTTCTGCCTCTGTAGTGCTGGAATTAAAGAATGTGCCCCCACAGCCTAGAAACTCTCCACTTTTCTAACAACTGGTGTTTGTATGTCAGGCAGCGCCTAATGCTCCGGGAGCCTCTGGGAAGTCTAAGTGATGAATGCTAGCCATGCGTCTCCCACTTGAAGTTTCACCAGGACCTAACACATCCCAAGTCCTTACTTGGGATCCCAAGTGGTCCATGCTTTTTAGACAGAGTTGACCAAGGAGATGAAGATTTGGTTGCAAGTGCTGGCCCTTGCTCAGGTGTCCCACCTGGAGACCTAAACCTCAGCAACAGCGCCCTGTCTACGCCATCGTGAGAATCCTGGGAAGATGGATGGAGGGGAGGCATATCCTTACCATTGTCGTTACCTTGCTTGATTTCCTCCGCTGTCCGATCGATCAGCACATACAGGGACCACACCACACAGGTGACGGCGATGACGTGGAACGTGACGGAGCAGAATATCTTCCTTCTTTCACTTGTGGTCATCTGGAGCTTTTCCCACTGCAAACAGAAACGAGTCATTCACCACCACGTTTATTACCAGAATATTCTGCTCTCAGTTTATGTTCCAGACAGGAACCTGCAGTGCAAAGTAAACATCATGTTTTCAATTTTACACCATACTGCTGTATTCAAGTAAGTCCCTGCATTCGGAGAGATAGGAAATCATCACTGACAAAGGAGACATAACTTGATTCGGAAGAAGTGATTTCCTGATCTCCAAATGGATGAGGCCAGTCTGCAATAGGAATCTCATTCTGCAATAGAAATGAGGTAGGTTCACAATGCTGTATGATTTTGACTGGTGTGGTGACTGATGACTCAGTTGGTAAAGTCAGGCATGGTAGTGTGTAATTCCAGTGCTGGGAAGGTGGAGACAGGGATGCTGGGGCCCACTGGCCAGGCAGACTACGGGAACTGGTGAGTTCCAGGTTCAGTGAGAAACCCTGTCACAAAACAAAACAACAGTGCAGTGGAGAATGGTGAAGGAAAACGCCCAGTGTTGTCGCTGGGCTTCCACACAACCACACGTGTGTGTGTGTGTGTGTGTGTGTGTGTGTGTGTGTGTGTGTGTGTACATGTTGCAGTCATATGTGCACACACACATGTGTAAATAAATAAAATAGTATGTTTTTTTTTTTTTTTAGAAAACATTCCCTTTCAGCTTCAGCCCCTTGTGGTACTGTCTTACAAGCAGTGACCAGCAGCTTTTGCTACACAGATCACCATATAACTGGGCAAGTGTCCCCTGCTTGATAGGATAATTGAACAAGGACTTTAGTTCTGTAAAGTTAATTGGAATAACATATAAATCAAAGAATATTACCATTTGCCAATAGCATTTTGTGATTTGATAAATATTACTCAAGTCACCGTGGTATCAAAAGGTACGTGCAAAAAGTCAATTATTTGTGTACAGAGATCTTCTGTGTTCCAGTGCAGGAGATTTAACTTTAGTAAACACACACACACACACACACACACACACACAGAGTCCACCCTCAATCAGAAAGCTGGCTTGAAAAAATCATAAGAATCGGGGCTTCTGAGGCTGAAGAGGTGGCCCAGTGGTGAAGAGTGGTCGCTGGCCTTGCTAAGGACCAGGGCTCGGTTCTCGGTACCTACATTGAGTTGTTCACAACCACCCGTGACTTCAGCTCAAGGTGATGTAATGCTCCCTGGCTTACCAGGATAGGAAGGCACACAGATACATGTAAATACAAATGAATAAATCTCTTTTTAAAAATCAGGACTTATATCTAAAAAGCAATTTTGTGAAATGAAATACAGGGGGTCTAAAAAAAATACCAGGAGAGGATAGGGTAGGAATGATTCATTTGTAAAGATTCTCATGCCAGACAATCACTTGTTAGTGAAATTAGAAGTGACATTTTAAGAAGACAGTGTAAGAGGGTCATCAACCTTTTCCACTTTATAAATCCTCATAAGACCATTCAGAAATTCACCACACAGTGTAGATGCAGGGCCATGGCGCCCTCTGCCGTATGAAGACATTATTGCATGTGGTACTCTCCACAGGGCCTCCTAGAAATCACAGCATTCATCAGTTGTTCACGTCTGCTCAGGTCGATGTACAAACTTTTCAACTAAGTTTGCAAGTGTTCATGACGGCAAATAGGTGGAGGAGGTAGGGGTATACGACTCATTTTAACAAGTTATGAAAGTGCTGTAATTTAATATTTGCAATTGGTCCGTAAAGACTGGGTGAAAAAAAAGTGAAACGATGAGGAAATTCACATTGCACTTGTCTCCGTCACCCAGCGCCATAAAGCAGTGTGTGACTTGTGCTCACATTCCCAGCTGTGCCTTGTGACATTTGGGACCTCTCCTGCAGGGGCGCGTCCAGTTCTCAGAGCCTTTCCCATCATCAGCGCTAGCTGACCTGCTGGACCTGCAGGTCACCCAGCCCCACTGGTGGGTGTTTTAGATGGCATGTCGTCATGTAGCCCAGGCTAACCTTGAATTCACAATCCTCCTGCCTCAGTCTTTGGAGTGCTGGTCTCACAAGACGCTGCCCTCATCGTGCCTGGTTCCTTTCCCACATCTCTTTAATCCCTCCGCTTCGCTATCTTCCTGTCATGCTAGTCAGGTTTTTCCTCCAAGCCCTGAAAACACTTCAGCTGAGGCTGGCCGAACAAACTCTGCAAAGTGTTAGCTCCGCCCCCCGCCCTGCCCCCCATAGCTGGCCTTGACCTTGCTTCGAGGTTTTGCATCTCCTGGTCTTTAGTACGTGTTGTTTTTATTGTCCTCGGCATTCACCCTGCGACTCCCAAACATCAAAGCCTTGAGCAGAATTATATTATTCCTCTTTCTCTCCCTCCCATCCCTCCTCCCTCCCTCCCTCTCTCTCCCTACTTTCTTTCCTAGTTCCCCTATATCTCTCCAAGATTTCTAACATAATGCAGAATTTTTAGGGAATCTATACTCCGATAACTCAAATGGTGCCCCCTGGTGGCACCAGTCCCCACTGGTCCTTAGTAGCATTGTGTTTTTGTACCGTCAGGGCCAGGAGTTTCCAGCCATGTTTAGACTATTGCTGTAATTTCATTTGCATAAATGCAGAGCTGCATTTCAACTGTTTAAAAATTTCCGAGTCTCCTTGTATTATTACTGTGGGGTTTGTCGCATACATCAGGTCTAAAATGCATTGTGTGAGAGTTTAAGCACAGCTTTCAAAGGCTCTGTAACATTACACATTGGAGAAATTTCTCCAGGTTCCATTCTAGAGTATTAGTTCTGAAGAGTGTTCTCCAGCACCAGTCAGGGAGCTGGGGAGCTTGTTAGTAATCCAGTGTTTGGGGCTCCACCTCACACTTTGAATTGAACATTTTGGCAACAGGGCTCCTGTAATCTGAGCTTTTTTTCAATTATTTATTTAGTGAGTGAGTGTGCACACGTGCCACAGGGTGTCTGTGGGGGTCACAGGACAGCTCTAGCTTCAGATCGTGTGGGTTCTTGGAATCAAATGCAGGTGCCCAGGCTTGGCAGCAAGGGCCTCCCCGCACCGAGCCGTCCCGCAGGCCTGTGATCTTAGTATTAGAAAGCCCTCTGGTTATTGTGACGCAGCTGGAAGTTTGAGATCCTCCTGTCCAATGATCCTTTGTAGACTAGCAGAGAGGCTTGACAGAATATAGAAACAACACTTGTCACTCTATATCACACACTAGTTACTAGTTAAGGGAAGGTGACTGAAGCAGCAGGAGCCAACTGTCTATAATGTAACTATATCACGCTGAGTAGAAGGAAATCACGAAACTAGTGAATTTGTTTAGAGTAAAATGGGTGGCAGTCAGTTCATTACTCACTAAAATAAGCAGTTTCACTGTGATTTTAGTTTCACTTTCCAAATTAACATTGAAGTGATGGGAAAAGTTATTAAAATAGCAGTGTGTTAGTTAACAGTCTCAAGTACTTTGGGAGGGAACCAAGTCACAGAGTCTGAACAGTTGCGAGAAATAACTCTTGAGATAAAAAGCCACAGCTACACCTGTAGCCAAAAAACAGCAGAAGAGACAGTCAGCCTTTTCAGAGCTTCAGTGGAATTCCTGAAAGTTTGATGGGCGTTAGGAAACAGGAAAGGCAACCCGAGACACAGTGGCTGGTTGAGGTTACTGACTGACTGAGGCAGTTACTGTCAAGACAAGTCAGAAAGTGTACCTGGTGTGAACCTGTCCTTTGACAGAACTATGCACAACTATCCACAAAACCACTATTCCCTGGTTTTGTTACTGATAACTAAACCCTTCCATGTTCTGTCTGTGAATGTTGATAATTAATTGTCTGTGAATGTTGATAATTAATTGTTTGATATCTCTGTACGTGGCCCATAGGGAAGGGAGTGTGTGTGTGTGTGTGTGTGTGTGTGTGTGTGTGTGTGTGTGTGTATTTTGCTCCTCTGTTTCTCTTGATAATTTGGGAGAAGAGAAAAGTGTTTTGTATCAAAACATTGCAAGGAAACACATCCAAAGAAATTTTAAGTGGAAACAGGAAGAAATGGGCCACATATCCAGAGGGGTCTGTGAAATACCCAATCAAAATTAAATATTGTGTTGCCATTTGAGGAGTTTGTACATGGATTAGTTTAGGATTGGAGGAAGTAGTTATGGATATCTGGTTGAAGTAAAGGCAATACCGCAGGCAGCTAGTTAGCGGTCTTACTGAAAATCACAGCTTAACTTTACTGTAAGGGAGAAGACTAGCTGAGAATCTCATGGCTACTGCTCAAATTGAGCCTCCTTTGGCCTTTTGAATGGCTGAGAAATAGGAATTCTACAAACAAGGCAAGGGATAAGAGGGAAGGGGCTCTGTTCTGGGAGGCTGGTACAATTACAAGCAGTTTTCAGTGTCAGTTGTTGTGGTGACTAATCTGGATTGTCAACTGATGGCATTTGAAACCAGGGAAACACGTCTCCAGGCATGTCCACGAGAGATTAATTAGATTCGGTTAATTGACATGGGAAGGTCTACTCTGAACTCTGAACATGGGCAGGAATTATGCCAGAGAGAGAGCAAGAGCGAGAGCGAGAGCGAGAGCGAGAGCGAGAGCGAGAGCGAGAGCGAGAGCGAGAGAGAGAGAGAGAGAGAGAGAGAGAGAGAGAGAGAGAGAGAGAGAGAGACTGAGCATAGGCACTCATTGCTCTCTGCTTCCTGGATGGGGACATCACGTGACCAGCCACATCCTGTTCCCGCCTCCCCTGCTGCGATGGACTGTATCCCTGGAACTGTGGTCCCGAATCAATCCTAGCATCAGTTGTCATAGCAGTAAGGCAAGAAACTAACAGCCAGGTGACAGAGCCATGTGGAGGGAGCTGCTTCCCTGTGTACACACAGAGGCCTTGCTGAAATCATCACACGGATCTGCAGTGCAGTCCTCTGATTCAAGGGATACTTATTAAGACAGAAGTTTCTGAGGTCAAATTCTAGCTCTGCCACTGAGGACTGTAGGACTCACCTGAGGTTATTTTTGTTTTTGTTTTTGTTTTTGCTTTTTGACAGCTAATATTTTATTCAGATAGTCTCATTACATGTGGTCCAAGAGCATTCAAATAAGAACTCAAATAAAATCAGATGTTAAGATGTTTGGTCTTCAAACATCATAGCCAGTGATGCCATGCTCGCCTGTGATCTCTCTGGTATAAAACCACATGCACACCTCAGTGGCCACCAAACCATTCAGCATAGCTTCCTTAACTAGCCTTTTGAAGCTAACAGTTTTAGCACTTTGAATTCTCTGTCCTTTCGTTTTCTCATGTCTAAAGTGCTAACAGAATAGCTGGCATTGGTAAGTGACTAAACAAATGTAAACGCAGAAAGGTGCCCGTAAGTTAAAAAGGATCTGGTGGAGCTGGGTAGTAGTGGCGCACGCCTTTGATCCCAGCACTCCAGAAGCAGAGGCAGGCAGATCTCTGTGAGTTCTTTCAAGGCCAGCCTGGTCTACAAAGCGAGTTCCAGGATAGCCAGAGCTGTCACACAGATAAATTGTCTCAATAAACAAACAAACAAACAAACAAACAAGGAAAGGACCCAGTGAGCATTTCTCAGTTAACTTAGTGTGGACTCTGCAGCCTCACGTTCAAGTGGACTTGGACTGTCCTCATCCTCTGGATTAACTTAGAAGGTTGGTGCAATCTCTGAGTGATGGGGATCAGATCTGATTGTGCAAAATTAAATCATCCAATCCTATTTTGCAATAAGGGCTAGATTTTTCTGAACATCGGACCTCTTAACAATAGGATTTTCTTAACTATAGGGACAAAGAGAAGAGAGGTAATAGGTAAGTTGTTTTGCATATAGTAGGTAGGATCATCTGAAAGGTTATAAAGTGTTGGCCTCTTTTTCTGTTAGGAGTGAATACAATATATTACAGATAATGCTAAATCTCCTACTTTATGTTTTCTTTTAATGAAAGGTTAAAGGACTCAGCATTCCAAGGTTGGAGATAGAGATCAGTGGTAGAGTGCTTCCCCAGCGTGGGTGAGGCCTGGAGTTCAAGTCCATGTACAAACATATACATCCAAGGCCTCACTGGGATGTGTTTGTGGCAAGGTTACGTCTCCCATGTGAAATGCAGAGCTGTTGGACAGCAGTCTGCCAGAAACCTCCCGGGAAAACTATTCTGACTACCTCAGCAATTGCTCTGCTCACGGAGCTTCCCTCGAAAGGATAAGTCCCAGAACATGCTCTTCTTCTCAAAAGGTGGTTCACCTGGAACTTTATAGAGTCCTCTGAACGTCAAATTTCCTAAAATCTTTTAAGCCCCTAGAGTGTATTTTCCTGAGAAGCACACTGGCGATGCTCCTGCACTTGGAATGGAGAAGCGTGTAGAAGCGGAAGCAGCCACAATGCAACTCCTCCAAACACCCCGGGGTCGCTAGAACACCATTTTAAAGATGCAGGGGAGTAGTAACAGGAGTCCTGCAGTTATGAGTGAGCACAGGTCAGACACATCCACAGTCACACTTTGGAGAGCTGCTGGAGCCAATTTGATGGAAACTCCAGAATCTGGCGTGCAGCAGACACCAACAAAAGACATTATTTAACCTGGGACAAGTAACCCGTCCTCCTGAGACCTCAGTTTCCTCTCTAGTAAAATTGGGGAAAAATACCATCTACATGCCAGGCACGTGCTCGACCACTGAGCTACATCGGCGCCTCTGCAATGCTGTCCCTTGCGTGGATGAGGTTGGGTCATATATTACATACATATAAATAGCACACTGTAGGTCAGTTAGTCAACCGGGAATCCCAGCTGGCTTGTGAAACAAAATTCCAGTAGGTCCACAGGAGGCTTTGAACAATTGTAATAATTCTTGACATTTATTTCATTGTAGCAAACTTGATTTGCCTGGATCCCTGCCATCTATCTCATCCACTTCACTCCTTTATACAACCTGCTCCATGTCTGTGGACAACTGAATTTGTGAATCTTCAAGGGACTGAAGAGCCAACTGGCGTTAAGCAAAGTTTGTCAGGAGTTCGGAAGTGCGCAGGCCTCCAGTCCCTTGTGTGAAATGACAGAGGGGCTGTCAATCACCTGTGCACAATCTTCCGCAGACTCGAAGTCACCCCAAATGGATACAAGACTGCAGCATCTAGGCAGTGACGGAAAGAAAAGAGGCTGGAACATGCAAAGTACAGGTGCTCTTTTCCTGTGGATAATTTAAATCCACAATTGAAGGGTCTGCAGGTAACAGAGTCTCAGCATGGAAGAGACAACGGTTCTGTGTTGTCAACTTTTCCTAAAATTTCCTCTCTAAAATATGTGTACTTATATAAACCTACGTTTTATGTATACACACACACACACACACACACACACACACACACATTCATATAGAAATGTGCATAAGTCTGGTGCTAGATTATCAAGATGTTTTTTTCTTAAACCGTTTCCCTCCATTTCTTCATTGTTTTCCACCAAGACTTTCTGGTAAGTGTTTTTGAGCAAGTCTTTGCAACTTGCGTGTAGGGGAAGGGTGCAGCAAAATTGTCCACTAGAGGGCGCAGTGATACCATGAAAATGAATCGCGAAAGAAGAGAAAGGGGAAAACGCGTTTTTCATTCATCTGTCTTGAGGGGACAATAATATACGCTACTTAGACACATCTGCATGGACCTGCTGGGTAAGCAATTAAAATGGCAAATTCCTAGGCTGCACCATGGATTCATGGCTCGGGATAGAAAGCTAGGAATCTGTATTATTAGTGTGAATGCAAATGACTTCGTGTAGGGAAAGGGCTGAGAGTTACTTCCCAAAGAAAGGACGTGTCTAGGCAAAGAGTTTAGAGAGAGAATGGAATACATAATAACAGTTTTGTATAAGTGGTCCTATTTTCCCCTCCTTTCTCGTGTGTTCCCCAAATCCACCTATATCTGAGTTGCCATTCTCATGTTAAAAACACAAATTAGTTAAAGATCAAATTGACAGATTAAATGAAGCTTCTTTAAAAATACTGGCTATTCTGCTCTCTCCCGGAGGTTCTGGGGAGAAATACCAAAGCATTTACTGTGGAAAAGAATCAGCATCTCTGCTTCACGTGTGCTAATGCCTCAGCACATTTATGTCCGTGGGGACGCTCCATTATGCACAGCAGCTTTGTAGGGCACACATAACAGAAACTGTATTGCATTTCTAACATGGCATGGTTTCCCTTTGCAGTAGGGTTAAGGACCCTGGGAATCGACACAGCCATGTGTCTGGAAGTCGATCCCTCATGTGGTTTCTGCCATGTGTGTCTCTCTCGTTCCTCTTTAGTGATTCTCCACAGCACCTGTGGGGGCGCCTCAAGCCGGATCCCTCTCGGATCACTGAAGGATGATAACCTTGGATGGAACAGTTTCCATTTACCAAGGAGACCCACAGAGATTGGGAATATTAGAAGAGAGACTGTTTCTTGAGACGGTGTCTTTTGATAGTGCCTTGGCTGGCCTGAAACTGTGAATGTGACCAAGCTGGTCTCAAACTTGACATAATCCTCCTGCTTTCCCAGTACTGAATCTGCAGGTGTGACATGCAGGCCTGGTGAGAAAGACGTTATTGATTTATTTATTAATCTATTATTATTTATTTATTGGTCATTCATTTATTATTATTACTATTGTTTTCTTGAGACAGAGTCTCTCTACACAGGCCTGGCTGTCCTGGAACTCACTATATAGACCAGGCTGGTCTCAGACTCAGAGAGATGCTCCTGCCTCTTGGCCTGACCAAAAGGATACTTTAAATCATTCACTTTTAATCCCTCATTTTCTAGAAGAAGAAGCCAAGTCCCAGAATGTGAAACTGGGGTGACAGTAGATTTTTTTTTTCCTTTAAATTACGGCGCTAATGAAGAAAGTATCATATTGTACAGGGCACTGTTCTAGGTGTTGGGAAAGATCACCGATTAGGGTGGCAGCTGTGGAACCTGCAGCGTTTATTAGATTAAGAGACTGTGTAATTGCACATCAATAAAAGATAATAGGCTTTGATTTTATAAATGCTTATGTTGAACTGCATTTCATTGTGTTTGGAGGTGTCATTCTCAAACATTCCTTTAGGTGGCAGCAAAGACAGATAAGTTTCTCCTTGGGCCCCTCTGTTACACACACCGCAGTCCGCTCAAGTCTACCGTCAGTCCTTTGTCTCTGTTTATTTTTGTGGATCAAAAACATCCCTACCTTCCCATTCTGTCCCGACACAATGCCACTGTCACATCTCAGTATTGCACAGAAAATTCAATGAAAGTTGGATTTTTTTTTTTACTGTCTTTTAAGCACTTAATTTTGAAACAAATCTGAAACATTTATATTGTATTGTATCTTAAAGGGAAGCAAGTTCAGTTTTTCTCTGAAACTCATTGAATCAGGTTTTAGATCTAGTAACATGTTTAAAAGAATAGTGTCTTAGTTAAATTACCTAGAATCAGTTTTTTAAGTATTTTGATACGATGCATGACTTTTTTTATAGGATGCATGACTTTTTTAACTTGACATTTTAGTCTCCATTCTTTTTGTATTTGTTTTTCGAGACAGGGTTTCTCTGTGTAACGGCTCTACCTGTCCTGGAACTCACTATGTAGACCAGGCTGGCCTGGAACTCTCAGAGATCTGCCTGCCTCTGCCTCTCAAGTGCTTCTATTCTTCATTTATGTGTATATATGTAGAAGCGAGGGGAGAGGACTTGCGCGGAAGTCAGAGGAATCTATGGGAGTCCTCTGTCTCCCCCTGAAATTTGGGGTCCAGTGATCAAACTCAGGCTGTCAGGCTTGGCAGCAAAGTGTCTTCATGAGCTGAGCCATCGGACCCGGACCATGATGTCTGAGCATTTGACCCAATGTATTATATCAGAATCTGCTAACTGCCGTTAGGAGACACAGGCATAGAACTTCCTCCTGAACCTGAAGATCATCCCTTTCCTTCCTTCCTTCCTTCCTTCCTTCCTTCCTTCCTTCCTTCCTTCCTTCCTTCCTTCCTTCCTTCCTCCCTTTCTTCCTTTTCTTCTTTCTTTCAGAAACCACTGAGGTTTCTAAGAGGGTACAATTTCCTCATAAAAATTGCATGCAGAATACTGTGTTTATTTTTTCTGGGGACCGAGCATGGCTTTTCATGAGTTCTCTCAGAGAGAACTGATACACGTTTCATATTAGGAGGCTTTTCTTTATACTGTACCACCATGAGTTAATATAAATACAAGCTTGCCAAACATAGGGAGGCATTGGGCTGGGTTTGTGGTTCAGAGACTTGATGTGTTTGGAAAAACAGAGTGTCTTTGTGGCCACAACTGGACACAAGTCCTCATTTGCCATGAGTACAATGGGTTCCACGTCTCAGGGCTGATTCTCAGCACACTTGGTAGTGGCAGTGATGGTTACCAATAGTGTTACTTTACAGAATATGGAATCACTGAAGAGGCAAACTACTGGGCACGTCTGTGAGGGAGTTTCTCGACTGAGTTAAGTGCAGTGGAAATACCCCCACCGAACGTGATTGGCACATTTCATAGGCTGAGGTCTTAGACTGCAGAGAAAGGAGAAAGCGGGGCTGGGGAGATGGCTCGGGGCACAGCATTTGCTGAGCAAAACCAACGATCTGAGTTCAATCCTTGGAGCCCATGTCAAAGGTTGAAGGCGAGAACTAAGCCATAAAGTTGTCACACACACACCCCCAGATGCACTCACAAATGCATACATAAGTAGTAGTAATGCAATTTAAAAACTGATTGTCCTGTGAATTCTGACTGAGAATGCAATATGGCTAACTGCCCCATGCTCTTGTCACCATGCACTCCCTGTCACCTTCTCTGTCACCATGCCTTCCCTGTCACCATGCCTTCCCTGTCACCTTCCCTGTCACCTTCCTTGTCACCATGCCTTCCCTGTCACCATGCCTTCCCTGTCACCTTCTCTGTCACCATGCCTTCCCTGTCACCATGCCTTCCCTGTCACCTTCCCTGTCACCTTCCTTGTCACCATGCCTTCCCTGTCACCTTCCTTGTCACCATGCCTTCCCTGTCACCTTCCCTGTCACCATGCCTTCCCTGTCACCTTCCCTGTCACCATGCCTTCCCTGTCACCTTCCCTGTCGCCATGCCTTCCCTGTCACCTTCCCTGTCACCATGCCTTCCCTGTCACCATGCCTTCCCTGTCACCTTCCCTGTCACCTTCCCTGTCGCCATGCCTTCCCTGTCACCATGCCTTCCCTGTCACCTTCCCTGTCACCATGCCTTCCCTGTCACCATGCCTTCCCTGTCACCTTCCCTGTCACCTTCCCTGTCGCCATGCCTTCCCTGTCACCATGCCTTCCCTGTCACCTTCCCTGTCACCATGCCTTCCCTGTCACCATGCCTTCCCTGTCACCTTCCCTGTACCTCCAATCTATGAAGCAAAACAAGCCCTTCTTCAGTTGCTTAATTTGTTGGAAACGGTTGTCACAGCAACAGGAAGAGTAACTAATGAAGTGGGAGAAAATGGGAAGTGCTCGCTCACATATGGGAACAGCCACATTTGAGCCAATATTGGCATCATCTCAAGGGGAACTCTGATCCGTCCTACCGTGGCCAATGTCTTCAGGGAGAAATTGGTTTGGGATAAGGACAGCTCCAGGGGCCTCAGGATCTAGTTCAGGTGTGAGGATGCCAGAGCCATTTCTCTGGGCTTTAGGGAACTGTGCCCAGAGACTCTGTTTCCTGGAATGGCCCCTTAGGCTTCCATGCTCTGTGAGGAATTGCCTGAGACCTGGTAATATTCATATTCTATAACAGATGCCATTTTTCTGCCTCATGTTTAAGAGTAAGAAGAGATCTTTGGGGCTGGGATATTGCTCAGTGGTAGAGCACTGGCCTGACGTGCTCAGGGCCTTGGGTTTAATCCTCAGTATGAGGGGTAAAATGGAAAAGAAATATTTGCCTGAGGAGCTCTTAATTTAAAGTACTTATTTGGTAGTCTGATGGAGTCTGTCCTTTCCTATTAGAAATCTTATCAGAAAGCTTCCTTCTCTGTATCCTTCATTCCTAGTTATCTATCATTGGAGCTTATAATTGATTGATTTATTAGATAATGAGCTATTTTCTCTATGGAAGAATCAACTGTTAATTTCCTTGGCACACTAGACCCCATTGTGGCGGAAGAAGTTACTAAATGGTCTGACATTAATCTCATAATCTCTTCTAATTAAAAGACAACAACAAAACCACAGCTAGACCAAAGAAGTTGCACGTGGTGGTTCATGTGTTTAATCCCAGCACTCAGGAGACTGGGGCCAGAAGACAGCCCCAAATCTGAGGCCAGCTTGGACTGCAGGGGAATTCTGGATCAGCCTGGGCTCTAGAGTAAGATTGCCTCACAAAAGCAACCAATCAGAGCTGGGGAGATGGCCCAGTGGATAAGGGCACCGGCTGCTAAGCTGGATGACTGGAGTTCAGTGCCCTGATCCCACACGGTAGAAGGGGAGAACCAATTTTCATGGGTTATCTTCTGACTTCCCTATGTGTGTGCTACGCACACACAGTGAAAGAACTTTTAAAAAGATAACCAATCAAACTAACAACAGCACCAAAGAGACACTGTTGGTACCAAATTGAAAAGGGAGCTGGACTCTTTAATGTTTCCATCGAAGAATCTCCTTCAACTGAAGATCATAAAGACCTTCTGACTGTGATACAAGGGGAAGGGGCAGGGCCTCTTAGATGATCTTAAACTATGTAGTATTGTGTGGGCCAGATGTTTGACTGAGACTGTGCATGAGGTGAAAAGGCGTAGGAAGAGAGGAAAGGGTCGGGTGGTCAAGACCCTTGCTACTTAGTCTGGGCCAAGCAGTGCAGAGTTTAGGATTGACATGAACTGTTAGAGGGCAGAGAGAGACAGATTGTATTCCCAGAAGTCCTTCATGCAATCTCTTCTAAAGAAATTTTGCAATTATTGCTTAACATAGAAAACAATACCACAGGGGACATGGACGTAAGCTAGCCTCTTCTGGAGGAGAGGATACAAATAGTATGCCTGTCCTTCTGAGAAGAGGATGGAGGAGTGGAGGGCGGTGGGGCAGCTGGGAGAAGGTGGAAGGCCCTGCTTCAAGAAGACGTTTCTTTCCTGTTGCTGAACTCACCAAATGTGAGGTGAAATCTACAGTGTGGCCAATCCCTGGGCTCAGATTCATGGGAACAGATGCAGGCCAGCCTGAGTGAACAAGCTATGCAGGAAGAGCAAAGAAACTTGCAGGAGGCAGACGAGAGAGGTGCAAGTCCCAGGTCATGTGGTCAAATGGGCTACATTCACCAAGTCTCTAGTCACATGGAGCGTGGGTTCTCAGGGGTAACAAAAGGCCATTTGTGCAGCTGGGAGGATGGTGGGGTGAGAATCAGAGCTGCTTCTAGCCCCTACAGTTGTCCAGAGGCGAGGACCCGTGTTCTGATGTGACAGTAGGTCTGATCAAAGATGACTTCTGCTTTGGAGAACACTGACACTCTTACGGGTAAACTCCCCTAACTTCCTGTCTTCAGACTTAGTGCATATTTATAACTACTTCAAGCACTCTCACTTCCTTCCTTCTTATTTGTGAGGACAGAAGGCCCCGGTACAGTTCAAATAAATCATGTCCTGTTACTATTGACCAAACAGTGCTTTTCCATTTGTTTTTACTTGTCTTCCTTGGTAGTGCCTTTTCTTCCAACATGGAAATTACATTTATGGCTTTCATATTATATTTCACAATGTTATCATTTGTGTCAACTGCTTATTCATTGGAGATAATTTATAAAACATAGAAATGTAAAACAGATAAAATTATTCATAATTTCATCTGCAATTTTTCTTCTTTATATGTGCACTCAAATATGCTGGAATGTAAGCATTCAAACTTTTAAAAAAATGTAATTATACTTCTGTGTCTCTTCGTTTTGTTTTCTTAGCACTTGAAGGATGGGATGGAGATGTGGGCAGTTGCTGATGATTCAGAAAGTAAAAGGACCACCCCTTCAAGGGTGTTCTTGGTCCTAAAAGGGCAGAGAAAGGCAGGAGAGAGTGAGCACATGCCCGGTGGGGTGCGGGGTGGTGCCAAGGAGGAGATCCCCTTACGGAGAACAGTTGCTCAGGAAGCAGCTGGAGGAAAGACCAGCAAACAGCCACTGTGGGACACAGTGCTGGAAGATGACCGAAGGAGGACAAATGGAGCAAGAGACAGTAATGGAAAGGGGAGAAAACAGACGAACATGCCTTTTCTTTCATATACAGAATCTGAATTTAAAGCACACTCATACATATGTGATAAAGACCAGGACGGGTAAAGCTGGGTGAAATGGGGCCAGCGGGGCAAGGAGAAGGAGGGTGTGGGCAGCAATGAGGAGAGTCTGTGTGAGGGGCAGGGATACATGTGCATGGAAGTGTCATAGTGAAACTCAGTATTTTGTATACTAATTGAAAAGAAATTAATAAAAATTAAAAATAAGGATAGGAGCCGCACAGGTCCCGAGTCCCCTCTTAAAAACCCCCATTCTTTTCTTAAGACTTGTCTGTGTTATGTCTCATGCATACCTTTCCTCACTCCAGCAGAACCCAGGAATGGAGGTTCACCCACTGGTTGCCTAACAGGCGTGTTTCCTTCCACGTTAGCACACTTCTGCACGTATCTGTCTGTGTGGTCAGAATGACAGTCCCTTTTATGATGCTCCATAGCCTTTGCGCATACAGGGGCCAACCTCGGCTATCTAGAGGAAGGTTCTGGAGACACCTTCTCTATTCTTAGGAAGGAGAAGCATGAAATGAGCACTGGGAGCCACGCACCCACCCCTGCTTCCTGCTTAGTTAGATGATGACAACAACAGCTTTATCAAGACGTAATTCCCGCATGCCCTGAATGTATTTGAACTGGAAAAGTTTATATTTCTGTCCTGTTTAAACCTGTTTGAACTTGTGAAATTGTCCACACAATCTGGGAAACTAGACTACAGGTCACTCTTTGTAGGCCTGTCTAAACGTCTGACATGGTGACATGACGTCGTTTACAAACTTCATGCCCGAGAAGAACGCAACTGAGTTAAAAAAGTAAATCTAAAAACCCATCGCGTTTTGAGTTCGTTTATGGTTTTCATGTTGGCTGTGTCACAGCTGTCCTGGACACACTGACCCACGGGCACATCTGTGAGATGAAGATTCCCGTTCCCCCACTGTAACCCCTCCTGATGCTATTCTTCTACTTATTTTTGAGATAGCCCCTCACAGGAGAGTGATCTCCTGCCTCAGAAGCATATGCCACCAGGTCCAGCTCCCAATGCTGTGCTCTGTCATAGAAATCGAATAATGTAGCTCACGTTCTTATTTCTGGCTTCTTTCATGCACCAGAATTACTCTGAAGTTTATTCGTGTTGCATCATCTATCAGTATTCAACCATTGCTATAGTATTCTGTAGTATTCCAGTAGAGAGCTTTGCCACAATATTTTAATTCATTCATCTCTTCGGAATTTCTGTCCCACCCCACTGGACCTAGGCTTCTATGGGTATTCATGGCCAAGTTTTTGTATGAACATACATTTTCATTTCTGTTGGATAAATGGCTTTGAGTGGAATGGTTTGATTACATGTAAGATGTATGTGTGAAAAACATGCCAAATGATTCTCCAAAGTGGTTACACCATTTTATGTTCTCACCAGCAGCCTGCAGACAGCTTCCCTTCCCCCCCAGGACCTGAATGACCAGTCCTTTCAATGCCATCTGTTCTATTAGGCATACACTGGTGGCTATTGTTTGCATGTGCACACAACAGGTGATTAATAATGCTGACATCCTATGTGATTGAGTCTTTGGTGACGTGTCCATTAAAATTTCTCACTGGTACTTACTTATTGAGCTGTAAATATTCAAATCTCTTCATGGAAGAGATGGAAGACTTTTATCAGACATTTAATTTTGCAACATTTTTCTCAGTGTGTGGCTTGTAATTTCATTATCTTTGCATTGCCTTTTTGTTTGTTTGTTTGTTTTGTTTTTCAAGACAGGATTCCTCAGTGTAGCTTTGGAGTCTGTTCTGGAACTTGCTCTGTAGACCAGGCTGGCCTCGAACTCACAGAGATCTGCCTGCCTCTGCCTCTCAAGTGCTGGAATTAAAGGCATGTGTCACCAATGCCTGGCATGCAGTAACTTTTGAAGAGAAGATATTTTGAATTTTGGCCAACTTGGACACATCAATTGGATGTTTTGAGTGATATTTTTGTTCTGAGACAGAATCTTGCATGTGGGTGCAGACACATCAATGTATGTACGGCCATGAGCGCCCACGAATGTGGCTGCAGAGGCCAAGACATCAATCATTTTCTTCTTTGGCTGTTCCTCATTGTCTTGAGACAGGGTCTCCCAGTCAACCAGAAACGCACCGTTTTGCTGAATCCCACTGGCCAGCAAACTCCCGGGATCACCCTGCTTTGCTTCCTAATGCTGGAGTGACAAGCAAACACAGCTATGCCTGGCTTCTTAGGTGGGTGCTTGGGATTTGAACCTAGGTCCTCATGCTTGCAGAACAAGCAGTCTTACTCACTGAGCCATCACCCAGGCTTCTGGTTTGTGGATCTTGTTTGTTATACATACCTGCCTAATGTAATTTCTTTCTTACGTTTTTATATGGAAGTGTCACAGTTTTAGGTTCTATACTTATTGAAAAAAATTATTGCTAATTTTTGTATGTAGAGTGATATATATATATGTATTTATATGTATATATATATCATAATTTGCTTTTTCCCACTTGTTTGAATTACTTTTTTTTTTGAACACTTGTCAAGTCTCAGTTGATTGCACATGTGATTGTCTATGTCTGGGTTCTCGAGTTTGGACCACTGATTTACTTACCTGTCTCGACAACTGTTCTCCGTGGTTTGGTCCCTGCACTCTTATATGCCTCAAAGTGTTATTTGCAAAATTGTTTGGCTATCCTGATTTCTTGGCTTTTATTCCAATATCATAATTAGCTTGGCGATGTATTTAAAATCTTTATAGAAGTTTTATTAGTATTGAGTTGAATTTGTGGATCATGTTAAGAGGACAGATTGATCCTCTTTGCCATGTGTATTCTTCCAACCCCAGAAAAAAATTTATCTCTCTATGTATTTACAACTTTATCTTAGTAACGCTTTATTTCAATGCAGATGTCTGGGGCTTCTTTTGTCATATCTGTTTCTAACTGTTTAGTCATTGGAAGCCTACTGAAAATGTCAATCTTTTACTTTTAGTTACTTGTGTTTATTTAGTGTTTTGAGACAGGATCTCATTACATAGTCCAGGCTAGTCTCCAACTTTTGGGGGTCCTCTGTCTTACTCTATTGAGGACTAGCATGACAGATGTGCACCAACGCATCTGGCTTTGTTTTACTTTTAAATCACACTTTACAATAGATTGAATGTTTGTCTGTGGAACACGTTTGATTTTTATATATTGAGCTTATACCTAGAAATCTTAAATTCACTTATTAGTCATAGAAGTTTTTTGGAAGATGTCACCATTTTCTTTAAACATAATCATGTTACCTGTGAGTCAATACTATTTAAGTTAATGCTTTCCAATCTGATTTTTTTTTCTTGCCAACTATTAGAAAATGTTCTTGGGTTTAGAGTCATAGAGAGATATTTTTGTTATTTCATAGTGATGCAGAATTTTACCTGCTTTCTTCTGTAGAACACGTTATTCAGTTTCACGTATTGGTGCTCACTGTTATGGGAAAATTAGTGTTAAAATTTAGCCATTATATGCACCTACATATCCTTAGTGTTTATTTCGTATATTTATTAACATAAGTTCTTACATATAAAATGTTAGGGACAAATTACATGACATATTTAAGACCCCTCCCCCCCCACTGCCGGTAAGAAAATGATATCATGTATTTCCCATACTAGTCTATTTAAAAATCTCACTTTAGAATTTAAGCAAGGATAAAACCAGTAAAAGACTATTTAAATTTTTTACTTTTTAGATTACTAATAAAGTAGAATTGTATGTTTGCTGTTTGTGTGTTTTTGTGGACTTTTCTCATACTTCCTATAATAATTTTTCTATTGTTTGCTCATCTTACTAATTTCAAGACCTGTTTTACGTTTATCTCTGTTAAGCATCCATCCCTTGGCTCTGTGCCCCACCTGAAGACCCTGGCTTACACCTGCTTCATAGGCAACATTTTGAGAGTCCTATTCTCCTAGGCCCTGAATGCTGATTTCTCATCTTCTATTGATTCTCCAATCATCTGATGTAAAGCGGTTAGAAAACTCCACAGAGACGGAGCCTGTCACGACGAGACACGCCTCAGACCTGTTCGTACTCAACATCTCATCTGTATCCACCTGACACTGTTGGCTCTTGAGCAATTTTTGTTTATTTTTCTGAGAATCTCCCTGTGCAGGTAGTCTAGGCAAACCTCAAAGTCACCATCCTCCTGCCTCAGCTTCCTAAGTGCTGGGGTTGTAGAAGCGTGTCAACATGCCTGACTGCCGGTTTTCCCGCTTACGCTTTGCCTTCTTCATGCGTTTGTATTATTCCTTACTGTGTCTGTCTCGTTGCTACCATTCAGTGTTCTCTTGGTTCCTCTTCTACACGTGCCCTTTCACCTGCATTCTAAGGCCTCGTTTCATTTCCTTTCCTCTCCTATCTCACCTCTTCTCTCAGTGTTTACTCACTGCTTCACAGAAGCCTGAGGCTTCCGGAGGCATTCTGAGGATTGCCCACATTTCTTTCTGCGTCCCACCTCTTCCTCTCTTACCCGGCTGGTGTTAATAAGGCGGCTCGGACTCCTGGGCTCTAACTGCCTTCTTAGTTATCTGCTCAGCTGTGCTCATCTGCACGAGTCTTCTTCCCTTGATAACTGAAGCTCTCCTCTCCCTGCTCAAGTCAGAATGGAGGTCCACGGTGAGCCTGTTGTATTAGCATCCTCCTCTTCAGCCCTCCCGGAAGATTGTTGTCATCCATGTCAGGGCCTTCCTTCTCTGTCCCCTCCGTAGCTACCTTGAGTCCACCCTGTTTCCTAGCCTCCATACTAGCCTGGATCACTTACTGGATAATGCATTCTCCACATGTTGGCACGAAGTTTGCAAATAAAACTGTATTAGTTTCATATTTAACTTCATGATAACTTTCCTTATCTTCCTATTTCTTTCTTGATAGAGTTGAATATTTTCATCATGGTTTCTTATATAATTTGATATTGTTTTTCTTTCTTTTTTTTTTTTTTTTGGCTTTTCGAGACAGGGTTTCTCTGTGTAGCTTTGCACCTTTCCTGGAACTCACTTGGTAGCCCAGGCTGGCCTCGAACTCACAGAGATCCGCCTGGCTCTGTCTCCCGAGTGCTGGGATTAAAGGCGTGCGCCACCACCGCCCGGCCTGTTTTTCTTTCTTTCTTTTAAATTTTACGTGTCTTGTCTGCATGTATGTCTGTGTACCACTTGGGTGCCTGGGTGCCTATAGAGGTCAGAAGGGGCATTGGAGTCCCTGGATTTGGAGGTAACAGTTCATTGTGAGCTATCATGTGGGTGCTAAGAATTGAACCCGGGTCCTCTGTGAGAGCAGCTAATGTTCTCAATTGAGCCGTCTCTCTCACACCCATTTTCTTTCTTTGTAAGTCTATGATCTTCTTTAGCAATAACGTTCACATTATTAAACGTCTATTATTAGTCTAATTATCACAACGTTTCTATGATGATCATCTTACTCTGACCTCCACTTTAGGAGGACTTTTGCTTGTGGCCATCCTTTTCTCCAGGAAAGACCACTGTTTTCAATTTCTAAATTGTTCATTTTCTGTGCCTTGAAAGGTACTATTGCCCGGAATGTCCTCATCTCTATATCTCAATGGCAGCTATGTTCCATGCACATCCAATTTCAACTGTTGATCCCGAGGAAAACATTTTCTAACCCACCTAGAGAAACATGACCTCTCCCTACTCTTTCGTTATTTAAAATCATCATATAATATATTTTATGTTTTGATCATGTTTTCCCTCTCTACCAACTCCTCCAAGCTCCTTCTCACCTCTCACCTCTCTACCCACCCAACTTCACATTCTCTCTCAAAAAGTAAAAATGAAAACAAATAATACCCCTAATCCTCCCCAAAATGAAAATCAAAACAAACACAGTCCAAACCAGGAAGATAAAAAAGTGCCCAAACGAACAAAGAAAATCCGCAGAGTTCATTTTATATTGGCCAACTACTCCTGGGTACCCTCAAGGGTGGTTGATACATTCTGTGAAACTCCATTGATGAAAGTTCATTTTTCCTTTGCTAGTGGTTATTAACTTCAAATAACTTCTCGGTTAGAGGAGGGATTCCATATCCACTTCCCTTCCTTAGTGCTGGGACCATGTCTGGCTTGAATCTGTGCTGCCAGTCTCTGTGAGTTCATACTTCCAGTAGTCCTGCTGTGTTGGGAACACAGGGCTTCCTAGGTGTCATCCACCCCCTGTGGCTCTCACAGTCTTTCTGCCTCCTCTTTTGCATAGATTACTAAGCCTTCAGGGGAAGGGTTTGATAAAGACATCTCATTTAGGACTGAGTGCTCCCAAGTCCCCCATTCTTGGCATATTTTACAGTTGTAGGTCTCTGTGTTAATTTCCAGTCTCTCCCTCCTCAACTACAGAGGCCCTGTCAAGTTTACAACCCATTACATTGGCTATAGCAATGAGTTAGGCCTGAATGCAGTTCTTTCATGTGGAAAACTGGGAAGACATTATCCAGTTCTTCAACCCTTGCACAGCTCAGGCTTCCTTTCTGTGATACTATGATCAGATCCTCTGGGCTGGAAAGATGGCTCAGTGGTAAGGAGTTTCCAAGGACCTGAGTTGGGTTCCCTTCACTCACATTAGGTGGCTCACAACTGTCTATAACTCCAGCTCTGGGGTCCAGTGCCTTCTTCTGGCCTCTGTGGGCATCTGCACATCTGCACACACATATGCATAATCACAAAATAAGTCTTAAAAAATACATCAATTTGTGGTTCTTGGGAGGATTAAATGGGGCTATGTACATAACAAAGCACAGTACAGGCATTAGTTAGCAATCAGGAGCTTCTGGCTAATGATTGTGGCCATTACCATAATCTTCTTTGTTTACAGTTGTTACTGTAAATGGCCCTACCCTCTGCTGAATTTACTTAATGATAGCCTAGGGCCAGCTTTCCCTTACGATCTCAGTGACCTGACAGCCTGTGTATTTAGTGAATCATTTATAGAAATGTCTCCAAACACAAATGTAACAAGAAAGGCAGCTTACAAATCATTGAATTGGCTATGCATTCTTCTTTGTGTTGGCTGTTGTTCCTTACCTAACTCCATAGAGGGCCCCGGCACACATCTTCCTCACAGCTGCCTTATGCTTTGACTTTCCAGTTACCACAGCCTCCTTAACCCATCACTCAACTTTTTTGTATGGATTTCCATACCCAAGTGTGATGGTTAGTGCTGATTGCTAACTTTTCAGGACCTGGAAATACCTAGGAGGCAAGCCCTGGGCATGCTGGGATCTTAATAGGTTATTTGAGGTGGGAAGACCCATCACTATTCTGGACTTTATGAAAAATAGAAGGTTAACTGACCACAAGTACTTATCACTGTTAGGAACTGCCCCCATTCCAGAATCAGCCCGTTGGCAACCAGCCTGTCTTCAGTGATTCAGTGCCAGCAGTCACATCATCACCAGCCACCAGATTCAACATGCACACCCTTTAAAAGGCCTCCCCATCACAATCCACTCTCTCCCTCTGTCTCTCGTCCCTCCTCTGGCCCCTGCTCAGAAGCAGCCTTTTGTCCCACCCCCCAGTGAATCTCTTGTATGAGATCTGTTGTGTGATGTGATTTCTACAGCATGCCTTGTTCCTGATTCACCAAGGTAGTCTTCTGCTGCAGAACCCTAACAATTATTTTCTGCTTTCTGACTGTATATACAATGTGACTAAGGTGACTAGCTGTCTCTGCCTTCTGACTGTATATACACTGTGACTAAGGTGACTAGCTGTCTCTGCCTTCTGACTGTATATACACTGTGACTAAGGTGACTAGCTGTCTCTGCCTTCTGACTGTATATACCACATGACTAATGTGACTAGCTGTCTCTGCCTTCTGACTGTATATACCACATGACTAATGTGACTAGCTGTCTCAGTCTCCTGACACCATAAATTCTCTACCACAGAGGTCTGAACCACCCACCACACAAACACCTTTTTTCTAAAGTTTCTGTTAGGCTATCTTATCATAGCTACAGGAAAAGCAATTAATCTAACAGTCTTAAGTTCTTTTTTGCACTGTGTTAGAGCATTAACACTTGGGAGAGAAAGAGCATTAACAACAGGAGAGCCTGAAAAGGTAACTGAAAAGCATGTTCAGTCTAATTGGCTCCAGCCAGTCAGAATTCTAACACAGAGGGAGAAAGGGTTCACAAGCCCCCATCCCTAACTGAGGAGCTACGCACAGTTGATAGCTTCTGGGAAAGAGAGAGTTAGTTTTCTGTAAGGGTGTGGCCCCTGGAAGATTGACCATGCTCCATAGCTGGTCCTGCACTCAGGAGAAGATGGACAGCATGAAGTGGACTCAATGGAATATTTTTCTAAAAACAAACAAGGTCTCAAAGAGTTGGAAGGGCTAAGGATTGCGTATAATTTTCAAATAAGTAATAAAATATTTGCAAAATATCAAAATCCTGACTGACTTTTAGAGATTCATCTGTCTAATCCCAAGAATGGGAAGAAAGTAACTTCAATTCTCCACAAGCAGAGAAGACACTTAGTACTAGTTTCTAATGAATAAAATTGTTAGGTTTCCTGTAAAATAATGGCAGCTGAGGGAGCCGACACATGCAACATGAAAGTGTTGTGACCCACTAAGTCTCATATGGAAACTTCATTTACAGCCACCTGTTTCTGTTCTAAAACCTTCGGGAATTGTAAATTTAAGCATGACTACCAATTAGGTAATCAACTTCTAAGCAAAAATGGAAAGGAAAGGGGGAGCCTTATAAATAATTGAAAACCTAAGTGGAAAGTCACACCAATGATCCTGCTTAACTAAGAAGGAAGAATTACTTGGGATTACTGTTAAACAAAATGTGGCCTGTGCATTGTGGAGATCTGGGTCTAAAAATAATCATTAGCTCTTCAGAACTAAGTGAGCTCCTCTTACTAGGGAGCTAACAAAAGGTACCAGGCCCCTCTCCCTCTCTTTCCTTTGGGATTTTCCTTTAAAACACCTGGGATGCTACTGAGGTCTCTGGAGAAACACTTGCTCGCCCCTTGAATTCAAGACATTCTCAGGGAACCGCAAAGTGACTCCCTTTACATGGAAAAGGACGCTCACAAGGTCTTGACTCTTAAAAAGCAGAGTAAATATGCAACAAGTGGGTGGTACTAATCCCAGAAAATACTTCATCTTTTCAGCAGTTGAATTTCACAAACCATGAGAAAGCTGGTGATTGCAATCAATTTACATAGAAATGCAGTCAAAATATGCCAACACAGATACCACAGTTTAAAAAAAAAATATGTAACCACAAGTAGTAAACAGTCTCCCATCTCCTGGGAAAGAAGCAACAAGACAAAAATGCTGTGGGATTATTTTAACTTCAATGTTTAATGTACATTTTATCCCTCAAGTCAAATTCTTTCACTGTAATGACACAGGATCTCATAAAAAAGTAATAGCTTTACACATAGAGGGGACATGTCTGACCCGAGTTTTATAAGGGATGATTGTGATTTAGGGTTTGCAATGTTGGAAATTGTTTTCTAGAGGGGGAAAATAAACCTGTCAAAGTTGGTTGCCTTGACAACATGGAATGGTTGCATCAAGAAATCCATGGCCATGAAGGACCTTTGTTATGTCAAGACGGCAAAGAATCTACTGAATTAGGTTAAGAGAAAACTAATTCCATGGCAAAGTGCTGTTACCTGACCTATGAAAGGTTAGTCTCAGTTCTTATCATGAGCTGTGTTAGGCGAGACAGAAACTCTCAGCAGCCAAGGCAGGGAGGAGGATGGGAGTCAAATATGTTTCACTCCAATCCGCCTCTTCTCTAAATCACTGCCCATCTACAAGGAACCCAGGGCCCTCTGCACTTGCTCTGAATGGTGATGGTGCTGAGAAAAGCATGTCTTGCCCTGGTTCTGTTCATTTTCCCAGCAGTCTCCCTTTCAAAGCTTCTCCCCAAGGACTATCACTTGTGCCTATTGCATATTCGTAAGTAATGAGCATAAATAAGGATTACTGCACCAAAGCTGATTATTAGTCACATAGGAGAAACGCTTGTTAACATCCAGTCCAATTACTCAGGCAGGGCCAAGGAGAGATTTATCTGTGGAGATTCAAGCCTCAGACAAAAAGCCCGTTATTGAAAAGCCACCTTATGGAAACAGCTTGTGTCCTTCCCACAGCAAGTGCCTCTTTGTGACGCTGTTCAAAGTTCCCAGTTCTGATTCTTTGCTCTAAAAAAATCACCACAAAGCAGTTTTGAATGAGAGCTTGGATTTTCCTTTCATAAAATGATATTTCTTTTAAAAGGTAAGTCAGAGCTATGCTCTTCTTTGGCTTAAAGAGCTGTAGGGGTTTTGTTTCCAACATTGTTTAGTGCTGTGATTCATCTGATATAATCAGAGATGGTCCTGAGTGAAGGAAGTGTCCTGTGTGACTGGGCTGACCTTTGCTTTCTTAGCTCTTGGCTTTGAGACTGCAGAAATGAGTTGGGACCAGAGGGACACATATCAGGAGCCAAAGAACTGAATCTATAGTAACTGAGTTGAAAAACACTTGGGCAAGCTTCCATAAATTCAGATAGCGTCCATCTCCAGACAACGATAGCTCCAATATGGGCAGGCCAAGGCAACATAGATGTGCCGATGGCTGTGGAGCCTAAGAACAAAGGATGATTTTGTTCCAACATCACTCATATTCTTCCCCCTGGGTCGTAGATACAGTGCCCGATTGATGAGTCCACAGTTTCCTCTCAAGGCTAATGTTACCCATTGGCTTGTTCATCTGTTGGTGGCACTGACATCATCTCACAAATCGAGTCCATGGATTAATAGGTACATTGGTGGAAGTCTCTTTAGAAGTGATAGTGAATACACAGTGGCCACAACGACTGACCCATGCCAAGTGGAAAAATAGGCATATTGTTTGGCAAGCATGTCATAGGCAGCCTCTGATTCACTCCTGGTGATCAAATTTAGTGTGTGTTCAAGGTAAGAATTGGGGCTTGACTTGCAGAAGTGTTGACCGTGACAATCACTTAGGGCTGTGCAGCTGTTATACCCTTTAGTTGTGCGTTGGCTACAGAACGTCACAGTTCAGTCTATCCTTAACAAACCCCAGTTCTTTACTGACTGTTCACTGTCATGAAACATGGCTGCTTTATTCATTTATAGCCTGACTGTTAGTGTAAATTGCCCATGAGATTCGGCTGCTTGCCACAAACAAGGCTTTTTTTTTTTGTCTAGCCAACTTCTGCATACAGAGCTGTCTTTCTGTATCACCCTGGCCCTAGGTCACCATACTCAATCAACAAACTTCTTATCTTGATTTTCTCCTTTAAATATTTTCTTGAGACAGAGAGACAGTTGTGATATTTAAAGGCTTCATCACCAAAATTATCCTAGAAATTTCTCTCAAGTTAAAATTTACTGCTAGAATTAAAGGAACCCTCTTGTAGGTACTGGAATTATCTCTTATCCCATTATCTGATCTATTTCAAGATACTATAATCCACTCTTTCTAATTTTTTTGTGAGATTATAATACAATCACAACTTTCTCCCTTCATGTTCCTCCATCCAAACCGTCTCATATACCCCTCCTTGCTCTTTTAGAATCATGGCCTCCTTTTCCTTGTTACTACATGCATATGTGTATACACATATATATTCCTCAATAGAGCCTGCTCAGTCTGTATTATGTTACTTGCATGTATGTCCAGGGCTGACCATTAGGTATTATGTAACCAGTTGGTGTGCTCTTCCCTGGGGAAGACTGTTCTTCCTATTGTCAGCGTTCTTCAGTTGCCTGTAGTTCTCTGTGGAGGGCTGACATCTCTTGGGCTTTTCCTTGTCCACTTTAGCATGTCTATATTGTTTGTTCTCATTCAGCTCATGTTTAGGCAATCATGTTAGTGAGACTTTATGGGTATAGATTCTGGAATTTGTCCTTAAACCCAAAGATAAGTATAGTCTTCACCCTTCATTAAAGAAACTTTTCTTTGCAACAGATAGAGACTGCTACAGAAAACCACAATCGATCAAAATGAAGGGTGTGGAGCCCAAACAACTCACTTTAAAACTTCTTACTTCCATTCCCACCACACCAGAATGCAAATTCTCTAAGGTCAGAGAATGTGTGTCTCATTCATTCCTATAATCTTAGGGCCAGCTGTTAGGAATTGCCCACATTCTAGAACCAGGTGTGCCCCCAGCCTGCCTTCAGCAAATGGCACACAGAAGGTTCTCAGTAAATGCTACTTGAAGAAGTGGGACTATTGGATCTTAACTGGGCATTCCCAGCCCCCCTTACTGTGTTCTTTTAGACAAAGATGGCTGGCAGTGTCATCTTCTATATGAACACTGCCTAGTCTTTCAAGCCATTTCTGACACTCAGAAGACCCAGCTTCAACACTTGACTGTATTTGCTTATAAAAATTACTTTTTCAGCTATAACTTTATATAATTTATAGAACTTTGAAGTAGTTTTACATTTATAAATACTCCATCCTAAAAATAAAATATTGGAGTTCTTTTCTTTTCTTCTTTCTTTCCTTCCTCCCTCCCTCCCTTCCTCCTCCCCCCTCTCTCCCTCCTTCCTCCCTCTCTCCTTCCTTCCCTCCTTCCTTCCTTTCTTTCCTCCTCCTCCTCCTTCTTATTTATTTATTTACTTTTTACAACTAGTTTGCTAAGATCTTAAATCTCAGTTATCTTCTGAGTGCCAAGCAGAAAATGGCTTCCAGCCCATCAGACTCCTTTGGAGGGTCAGGGCCTTTTGTGAATGCCTCTGAACTCACAACTGCTGTCAAGAAGCACTTGATTGGCTTTGCCTCGATCTTTGACCACCAGGTTACGACTTAGCAGGAAAGGAATGGAGTCTGGACACAGGCCTGGTTTTCTGTAGGAGACCTTGCTCCTGCTAACTGCCCACAGACAAGGTCTCCCTTTTATGTTTCCCCCCTCTCCTCCCTCCCTTTTTCATTCAATTCTTCTATCTTTTTTATTTTTCCTTTTTTTTTTTTTTTTTTTTTTTTTGGTTTTTCAAGATGGGGTTTCTCTGTGTAGCTTTGGAGCCTGTCCTGGAAATCACTCTGTAGCCCAGGCTGGCCTTGAACTCACAGAGATCCGCCTGCCTCTGCCTCCCAAGTGCTGGAATTAAAGGCCTGTGCCACCACCACCTGGCTTATTTTTCCTTTTTTAATGCAGGGAAGGTTCTTGCTTTTCTCATCATGGTTTACCCTGAAGAGCAATGAGAAATGTTAAAGGTTAACCACAACCAATTAAAAGGCCGAGTTGTGGAACCTCGTTCCAATGGATTTATCTACAAAACACTCCCACACTCAGGGCTCAGTGAACATTGCAGAAGAGGAGGTGGAAAGATTCTAAGAGCCAGAGGATCAAAGGAGTTTGCTGTGAGATAAATGTCTCCTAAAAAGCAGAAGCTGTACGTGTAAATTCTCACCAACATGACTATGCAAAAGTGAGCTGAATGAAGATGACCCCAGTGGACGCGCCAAACTGGATGGGAAAAGCCTTGGAGCCTCAACCCTACATGAAGAACTATAGGCAGTGGAGTAAAGCTAAGAGCAGGAGAGGCATCCTCCCCAGGGAAGAGCACGCCGTTCGGTCCAGTGCCAAATGGTCAGTCCTAGAAACATACATATAAGTAACATATGGACTCAAGGTGTGTGTGTGTGTGTGTGTGTGTGTGTGTGTGTGTAGTAGCAACTAATGAAAAAAGAGCCTATAAATTTGAAGGAGAGTGGGGAGGGGTATATGGGAGGGTTCAGAAGGGGAAAGGAAAGGAAAAAATGTTATGATTAAAATACAATTTCAAAAATAACAAACAAAAATATTAAGCTGTTGTGCCGGCTGTTTCTTTAGGCAATATCAGTCTTTCTCCTTGATTAGCATTTTGTGTTACATAATTTGATGTACGTGAGTACAACTCCACGTATATCTATTTTTGTTGTTCTGAATATTTAAAATACATTCCTTTCTTTACTTTTTAGGTAAGTGAATTCCTCACTTTTCATGAAATAGGCTTTAACTTGGAAGAAACTTTAATGATATGCTTATCTTATCTCCTCCTTTAACACATGCAGAAACTGAGGCACAGCTCAGGAGGTTTAAGTATTAGAAGCAGAATAACAAGCTGGTGTTCTGAACCCTCGACCAATACTCATTCCTTTATGATTTTTTTTTTCTGTGACTTTACTGGGAACTGAGTTTAGGTCCTGGATTCACACAGGCTAGGCAAGTCTACCTCTGAGCTCTGTGTCCAGCCCGTGTTTGCTTTCTAATCTGAGACAGTGTCTTATTAAGTTGCTGAGGCAGGCCTTGAACCTTTGATATTCCTGCTTCAGCCATCTGAGTAGGGGCTATTGCAGGCCTGCCTTTGGTTACTGTTCGTACTATTTCTTCTGAACTAGTGATATTCCTTTATTTTATATAAAAGTGATTGAAAGCTATTTGTCATTCTTTGGGCACTATAAGATGGAAGAGAAAAATCCCTTCTCTCCTTTGAGGGAGGTCCTCTAAGAGAAGCACTTTGTGCTGTAAGTAACTATGTTCTGTGTTTCATGTTTCCCTGCATAGCAAACTCCAGCAGAATAAACAGTAACACCTCACTTCCTCTTTTTCTTTTTTTTTCTTTGAGACAGGGTTTCTCTGTGGAACAGCTCTGGCTATCCTGGAACTCGCTTTGTAGACTAGGCTGGCCTTGAACTCACAGAGATCCACCCACTTCTGCCTCTGGAGTGCTGGGATTAAAGGTGTGCACCACCCTGCCTGACATTCCCTCACTTCTTAATTAGTGAGAAGGGGGTTAAAAATCCTAGGACTGTATTATTTACCATCTTTCCACTTCCTGCCTTTTTATTTCTCCACCTTTTAAAATATACTATTCTTTACCTTTCCCAAGGGCTGGCTGTGATCTGTCATTGGCTGCTTTATCAGACTAAATGGTAAACACTTCTGTGTAAAATAAAAGGCTCGGAAAGATTAGGCTATAGGTGAAATATCTGTGTGAAAGATAGAGAAAAGGAATTGCCTGATGACACCCTTTGCAAAAAACTAGGAAACTGGGAAGGGGCTGGCTTGTGAGAAAATAATTTCCTTCTGGAACGATAAATTTAGTCACGTATGTTAATGCTACTGTACTAGCATATTAGTATGTGTACAATGGGGTTGGAGACCATCAATTCAGGTACAGCATTTGAAATTGTCCTTCTTGGGCTAGGTGTGGTGGCCCCTCCCTGTAATTCTAACATCATAACCATAAGTTTGAGGTCAGCCTGGCCTACATAACAAGACCCTTTCTCAAAGAATTGAGGGCTAGACTTCGTAGTTTCATGGTAGGTCACCTTGCCTAGTGTGTACAAGACCCCAGGTTTGATCCACCATATTATAAATAATAAATAAATAAATAATAAATAGGAATAAAAGTTTTTCTATAGTCTTTTCAATGGAAAAGAAATTTAGTTGGATTTAAAATATTTGCTTTAAAAATATGCTGATACCCAGCGAAATTAAAGAATAAGTCAAAATTTTGATATGAAGACAAGACATTAGAACAATATATGAAGGAAAATATCCCTATAACTACAAGATAAAATCTGTAACTAGAACAGTGGTTCTCAATCTGCGGACCACAAGCCTTTTGGGGATGAACGACTCTTTCACAGGAGTCACCTAAGACCATCAGAAAACACAGATATTTACATTACAATTTATCACTAGCAAAATTACAGTTGCGAAGTAGCTACAAAAATAGTGTTATGGTTGAGGGTCACTACAACATGGGGAACTGTATTAAAAGGGTCAAAGCGTTCGGAAGGTTCAGAACCACTGCACCAGAGGAAGATTTAAATGCAAAAGTAATTTAAAACTCAATCAAAAATGATGCTTTGGGGAAATCTTCATTTGCACCTGCATGTGTGTGCATTCCTGCACACATTCTAACTTGATTCCCTCACGCTCCTGTCATCATTGGAAGACTGATTCCCTGTGTTCCAAAGGGAAAATCAGATCATACCATGTCTAAGAGAGTCTCTGTATTTATGTCCTTGGTCTTTGTTCAAATAATAATAGATGTTCTTAAGGGTAAATATTCATCTGGTTAGAGATTTCAATTGCAAAGTGAATATAAAGTTAAGTGATTATTTCCATGACTAGAATAATAATAGAAAGTGACAGCTTTCCTGGAAAGGGAGTAGTGTTTTTCAGACATTAGTTTTCAATGAAAGAAACAGCTAAATTAATATACAGCATTTAGTAATAAAAAAGAATTGGAAAATTGTTTAGTAGTTATTTATTTAATCAGTAGTTATTTATTTAAAAATAGTTTGTGACGACCTCTATCAAATCCTTCTCATATTCCCAATTTTCATCCCTTAGGCTTGTGGGTGCCTAACTGCTAAGTGACACCATCTAGATTAGCATGAAGAACAAAAGAGAAAAAGATAGCCACTTTGCTATGTGGTTATAGGTGTTCTTTTATATTCCTTTAACTAGGATAGTTTTACTAGATCATGCTTTAGGCAGCCAGCTTGCTTTGAACTCCCTATACCAATTCCCTCTGGAGCACATTATACTTTCATGTCCTTTCCCATTCTTCTCCATCAATGTGAATAGTGAGGGGGTGGCTTTGTCTTGCTTATTACTAATCCTTCATGGCACAAGGGAGGTTCTTAGCATATAGTAAATTGAGTGAAGGTATTAGCTGGGCATCATTGGGATCCTCTTGGAATGATTATGCAGACATGGTTTACTGTTGGTGTGAGTTCAAATCTGCCTAGAAGGAGGATTATGTGAATGTATGGACATTTCACAAATAAAATAGAATTCACTGATCAGAAAATAATATTTCTATTATAGACAAACTGTTCTACAATACCGATTCTAAATGACTACATATTTCTTGGACTTACTAGTGTGTCATTTAAAGACAGAGATAAAAACCCATGTGACTAGACCCAAGTATCTACTAGAATGAACGACAGGACACCTGTGTTTTCTATCTCATACTTACTTGACAGAAGATGTAGAGGCAACGTCATGGATTCACACTGCAATATTATTTTAACTGAAATATCAATTTTAGTTGTAGGGTATCTGTGTGTTAAGGCAATATAACTAATAAAAAATCACAGTTGAGTGGGAAAGTTAATGCTTCTTTCAAGTTGAAATATTAAAAAAATAATCTTTGCATTGTTTGGTAGGTTGCTCATTGTGTCCTGTCTATGACAGTCAGACAGACGGGCACCCCATTTCTGTGAATGGCACGGTGGGAAAGAAAGAGAAGTGTTTGGCATCATCACCAGCAGACAGTGAACAAGTTGTTGTGGAAAACATATCTGGCATTGGGACAGTATAAGCTGGAAAACAGAGTGATTTGAGCCCCTTAGCCTTCCTGTCTGGAGGTTATAATGGCGTCTGAAATTAAGTACAAATAAGCAGGAGAGCGTGCATGCCTTGTGAATTACGATCTTTGCGAGAAAGACAGGGAAAGTTCTGTCTGCAGTGTGTCCTAGGACAGAGATAGATGTTCGTGGCCTGTAGCTTGTATGTTTGTGAAGAAATGGGATAGCAAATTTCCCAACCTGAGCTCAGTTGACAAAAGAACAGCCTGGGGGCAACATAACTTCATCTGCGGAGGGCTTTCTTATCCTGTGATTTCAAGATCTTTGAGTAAAATTGAGAACTAAAAAGCATGAGAAAAGGAACTCTGTGAAGCTCAGAATGAGGTCCAAATGCCCGCCCACCCCTCCCCCCCCCAACAAAAACTCTTGCCAGTCCTCAAAGGAGAATCCTGCAGAGGGGCACCAGAACTGAATCCAGCCTTCGGTAAAACCAGCAGGACAGCCCTCTTGGCCCTGTTCCTGTTTAAATCAGAAAGAACTATGTACAGTGTTGACTAAGGTTGTCCGAGGAACAGAGAAACGATGCTAGTTGCTGATAGCAAGAAGGAAAGAACACAAGACAGACTGTTGGCCTCGGAAAACACCTTTAAAACCTGGAAAAACACAGTGACAAACTTTTGAATTACTGCATTCAGTGTTTGGCTGAAAAATAATTACTGTGTATACAATGATGTAACTGAGTTACTGGGAAAAGGATGCTGGGTAAAGTGTTTTTTCCAGGTTTAAGAAGGAAGATTCTAGAAAAAAATTGTCTTAGAAAGAATTCTTTTGAAGTATCTCAATCAGAAATAGTAAAAATTGAAGACATTCCATCACTCAGCCTTTTGAGGAGAAGGTCTTGCTATGTTGCTCAGGGTAGCATTAACCACTTGATCCTCTGGCCTTAGCTTCCTGTGCCTCCATACTCAGAAAAACACATGTTATGGTCCTTAGAGAGAACCCAGGAGCTGTGAAACCATCCTACACCACACAATGGGTACAAAGATCTTCGCAGTGGGTGGCATTAAGTTTGATATGGTGACTCTTTTCTTGGTATGTAAAATGGGATCCATGTATTTACTCAAAACAGGCTTAGTGTAGGTTGAATAGTTAAGTGAGACAAAAAGTAAATAGATACATTCTATATTTATCACGTGGTTTATGTGCACAGATATTTTAGGACAGGAGAGAAGTCGTCCATGGTACTCGCTGTCTTTGTGAACCTGCTCTATGTCAGCACCTGGCTTCTCCCGCAGGGAGATTCAGATTTGAATCCCAGACTTTAGCTTCAGAGTGCAAGTTTGGTTTATGTTTTCCAACCAACAGTGCGTGTCTTTCCAAATTTCACTAGCTCATCACTGTACTTTCTTTATTTATGATTTTTTTTTACACTTTCCTGTGCTCTGAGAATTTCTCCTTGCCCTAGATAACTTAAGCACGTTAATGGGACTTTTATTGATTGTCATAAAAGTAGCTGAGCAACTGACGTAAAGATGATGGGGAGTTGCTTTCCCTGGAATGAACCCTTGATTTTATTTTGACTTTAAAGATTTTCTTCTGCAAACATTAGGCTACCTTGATGACTTTGCTAACTGCAGTTTTTGGTGTAGCAATCAATGAGGTAAGCCTTTACTGGTGTCTGTAGAGACAGTTAAGCTCCAAGCTCTGTCAGTCTATGAATACCGACACTTTCTCTAAAGAAGTTATCTCATCTAATCATGGTCTCCCACCTCCATTCGCTGATGGTAGAGATCCAGCATCATTAGCTAATTAATTGTTTCATGTGCCTGGTATTTAGAATGTTATAAAGTGTAATGGAATTACTGAGTTGAGAGCAGTTAATTGGATGTACTTCAAATATATTCTTACCAAATGTTATACCTGGCATTCTTTATGAATACTTAAAGGCTACCAAAAGAATACACTGATGAATTTACATCCCATTGAAACAAACCATCTAGAACAGTTTAAAATTCTTTTTACATGTTGTTTTGAACCACCTCACAATCTAAAAATGATGTTGAAGACACTGTTTCCTATATACCTTGGCCATGCTTCATGTTTTTAAAGAGAGGAAAATGTGAATTTAAAATACTTTCCACCGGTTTTGAATGTCCTGGAAGGATAGATAGGATGTACTCATTCCTCATGTCTGGAAATCCTGCCTTACATAGGAACTGAATATTCAAATCCTTCTTCCAGGCTACAGCTGTGTGTGTGTGTGTGTGTGTGTGTGTGTGTGTGTGTGTACCTCAAGATCACACAAGGGCTGAGCAACACAAAGAACTTAAAAGCAAATTGCAGTATTAACATTCCACTCCCATCTTATCCCCACCTCTGTAGTCCTATAGGAAGATGGTTCCAGTCGAGTCAGGTATGGTGGTATACAAATTTTAATGTGTGAAATATTATGTGACATAATCACATAGTTAAAGGTTGATAACTAATATTCAAGTTTCATGACTTAGATAAAACACAGCTGTGGACTCCTAAGGAGCCACATCTGTATTAGATGCTAACCCTCCCTGTACATATTATGCTATCAGATGCGAAGAGTGTTTAAATAGTGCCTTTTGTCAATACTTGTGGTCAAAAGAAATGTTCCTTTGGGGCTGGAGAGATGGCTCAGCGGTTAAGAGCACTGACTGCTCTCCCAGAGGACCTGGGTTCAATTCCCAGCACCCACATGACAGCTAACAACTGGCTGTAACTCCAAGATCTGACACCTTCATACAGACATACATGCAGGCAAAACACTAACGCACATAAAATAAAAATAAATAAATTATTAAAAACAAAATGAACAAAAAGCCAACAACGAGAGATTAGGCTCTTTATAGTCTCCTTCAGTCTTAACCCCTGTGAATGAAGCTTACAGTTAAAAAAAAAGAACAGTTCCTATTTTGTAAAGAAATTATGTCATTTCATTAATAATCAGATAGAGCTTGATGAGTTGCAGCAACACATTCATTGTGATGGATATAAGCAGATGTATTTTCTTCTTCTGGTCACTGTTAATCCTGAGATTTGCCAGAGAAAACCAGTTCCACCATTCTGGGCCAAATTAAAGCAAGTTCTATTAAAATACTAAATACTGACCAAGATGGAATTTGGTCAGGGCCACTCCTGGCTCTGAGACATGTAATGTAGGGTCTTTTATGGACAAAACTCGTAGGCCACCATACTTTCCCCTGAGGCTTTGTTGTTCTTTTCCAACCACAAACAGGTTAGCTGCAAATCACTGATAATGACATATTAAGAAAGGATCTAAGTTGTATTTAAAGAGTTATTCTACTGGGATAGATTTTGAGTTCTTCCCCATTACCATGTTTAATATGTTATGCCTCTCCCAAATGTGTGTGTGTGTGTGTGTGTGTGTGTGTGTGTGTGTGTGTGTGCATGTGTGTGTTGGAAGACAATATAAAAGGGACAACTTGAGTATGTTATTTTTCTAGATTCTTGCTTTCAAATTCAGATATATGTCTGACTAAATTGAAATGAAAATTTTGTGCGGGTAGAGGATGGGAAAGGGACGAGGGAGGATACAGATGCTGGGAAACAACTTGGAACTCCCTGAGGGACAAGAAGAGAAATTCAAAGACTCATGAGCAGGTCATTCAGCTCCTTCAGAACGGTATCTGCTTAGCATATAAAGAAAGCAAAGCGTGTGGAGTACCCATCATGTTCTACTTCTGCAGTGATCGCACTGGGCCCAGAGAACCAGAGAGTCACCTTTCGGCATTTGGGTCATCCCAAGTTAAAAAAAAAATACATCTCCCCAAAGGTAATTTGTAAATAGTTTTGAGACCTATAAAACCATTTACAGATTTTTAAAAAATCAAGTCTATGACAAAAATAGGGCACATTACTCTCCCTCCCCATAATTTAGAGATTGAATGAAGAGTTACAATGGCTGCATGGCTAGCCCCCCATTAGATGCCTAGTGGGATATTCTTGTTTGCTTTCAACTCTTCTCATTCTGGAACTCATCATGTTTATTTCCATGCATTGCTCTTTCTATCTGCTTTAGCTTTGCATGTAATTTAAATAGAAAAGCAGCCCTGGGCTGATTCATTACTTAAATTGCAGTCCCCACACTCCCTTTGGATATAGAGGCATCTATATACATAGATATGGTGTGTGTGTGTGTGTGTGTGTGTGTGTGTGTGTGTGTGTGCACATGTGTGTTCAAGGCTGCAGTTAGGAGGCAAAAAGATGAATAAGTTAAATGGTAAATTTCAGGGCTCAAGAATGAATTATACACAGCACATCACCCTTACATGTGTCCTTGACAAGTGTTCTGTTGACTCTGACTGAAATGTTAGCTTTACACTTGCCTCACAGTCTTACTATCATATTCTAGAAAAGAATTAACACAGATGAATCTTATAGATTCAATCTTGTAGATTAAAAATATGCTTCTATTTCTCTTACAACTTGATGAACAATATAGAAAATAGTGACTTTTCATTCTACCCCTTTAGTAACACATAAAACATTGAACCAATCATTAAAAGAAATTAAGCATAACCTAGGACACATCTTACAGAATAAATCATTCTCTTACTATCTAATAGTCAACTTTTAAAAAGTTTAGTGAGTTCGTGTTATTTAGTGGATTCTGTCATCTAGCTGTGTGACCTCAAAAGTCAACATTCTCATGCTTCTCATCAATTCAATTTTATTGAATTGTAATTGCATTATAATTGTATTTTTCACATATACACAGATAATATGTATATTTCTATGTGTTTATATATCTGTCCACCTTTAAAATAGCTAGAAGTTACACAGTATACAACAGAACAAACCGATTTACCTGAAAAGACATGGCTGCATTTTGCCCATTCAGTCCACCATGGGCCAAGCATTCTCCATGAACATTAGTATGTTGAGTATGTTGGCAGAATCTTATCAAGGAGGAAGTTAAGTCTGAGAGCAAGCCTGCTTTGAAGGGTCCTTCTCCCATCCCTCTCCTGCCCACCCCCACACCGTACCTTCCGAAGGGGCTTGAGCTTGGTCTCCATTATGAAGTCATACTTGCAGAGCTCACAGCATCGTGTGTCTGAGCTCTTGATCCACTGGTGGAGACAGGACTGGTGGACAAAGCGCAAGGTCCCTGTGCAGCGACAGGGTGTGATGAGAGGGCTCTCTTCATCTCCTTCGCAGTGACAGATCCTGGGGAAGGATGCAGCAGAAAGCGTGAGTTCTCCCAGAGGACACTGCTCACCCAAGGAGTCCTGCCTTGCTTATATCAGGCTGTATTAGAAACTCTAACCTACAATCTAGAACTCATGGACTTTTTACTCCAACTTGGATGGTAGAACCAAACCTGTGATCAATATCCATTTACTTTCACATGATAGTTATTGGACTCAAGTCATATGAGAGGGCATATGAGATATTTGCACACAAGAAACACATTTCATTCTGACAGTGAAGCCATTTAAAGAGCAAATCTATTGAACTTAGTCTGTTTAAAAGGTTACTGTCTATGGTGTTTCATATATAAAGGTCATGGCTTAGAAGTATCTGAAAGAAGCTGGGTGTGGTGGTGCACACTTTAATCCCAGAACTCGGAAGGCAGAGGCAGGGGACGTCTCCAAGTCTGAGACTAGCCTGGTTTATAAAGCAAGTCCAGGACAGCCAGAAACATGTAGTAAGACATTGGAGAGAAAGAGAGACAGAGAGACAGAAAGAGAGAGAGAGAGAGAGAGAGAGAGAGAGAGAGAGAGAGAGAGAGAGAGAGAGACAGAGAGAGACAGAGAGAGACAGAGAGAGACAGAAGACATACTCCAAAGAATGTTAGAGTTTGATAACTTCACTAGGTTATTTTGATGCCACAGTTACAGGGTCACATTGTATGACTTACAAGTATGGGATATTACTACTATGGAAGAACTTTGAAAAGCTTTAAAGAGAAATCAAATTATATAGTTAATATTGAAAGTCTAATCTGAAGTATTACCAAGAATTTCTTAGGGAAATGTACATTGATTAGGTCACAATGAACTGTCAATAACTATCATCATATAACATTCACAAAAATTCCTGATGCCATAGAATTCTAGTTCAGTAAATCTTATTGTTTGAAAATGTTGACATTTCTGTCTATCAGTTCAGGGTCCTATTAGTTTCTGGATTAAAGTGAATTCTAGTTATATAGATTTACAGTCTTTGAATTCTTCATTACTCTCATTTTCATATTTTAGAAAGTTTTCTCCTTGGATGAGACAAACTTTTCATAATTCTAAGAAGCGAATTAAAAGCTTAGCCCTTGACTGGAGAAATGGGTCACCAGAGGAAGCCCTTGCTTGCCTTCTAGTGTTAAGCCCTCAGCTGGAAAGGCCAAGACCCATGTAGAGCTGGGAGGGATAGTGAGTCTGTAACCCCAGCTAGGGTGAGATGGGAAGGCAGTGAAAGCAGCCTCCTTGGAAGCATGTGGGACAGCTGTGGCCAACAGCTAAGGGACCCTGTGTCTACCGAGGTGAAGGTGAGGACTGAGGTCTTCTGACATCCACATGTGTACTGCACACATGTGCCTGAACTCACACACATGAATATGCATGTATACACATGTACTTGAATCTTATACATAGAAGAAAAAATTCTTAGACCTTCAATAATTTAGTAATTTAACCAGCTATTGAGAGTGGTTAATAAACTTCACTAGAATTATTGCTTTACAGCTATTCAAAATACAAGCACTGAATATAATATTTAAAAACCCTTTAAATCTACACAATGATCCAGTGGCAGGCTGGAAGAACACATAAATCAGTCTCTGCTACTTCCTTCCAGGTGTACACGCTCATCTCCAGAAGCAGGAGTTTTGAGGAGAGGTAAGAATCTGCTCTTAAATATGCTGTCTCCCTAGAGAACTAGAGGAAGTGAGGCGGTTGCTCACATAGCTAGTGCAGGAAGTTAGAGGAATTGAAACCCAATGATCTACCAACCTTAAAAAGAAAGTATATGACAGAGTACATGCATATTTTGTATTTACTTCTTAAGTAAGAACAAAGCAAAGAGCACTGACTTCTATACCTTGGAGTAGGCATTGTTGGGTAAGAACAAGTTCACAGTCACCATCCCCCTTTTCCTAGTTGAGTTAGGAAGTTAAGGGTCAGCTGAGTTATCTCATATAAAAAGCCAACATGAGGGAGGAAGGTGAAAAATTATCTGAGTGCCCATTTTTAATGTCCAATCCTATAACATCTCCTTTATCCAGACCTAGGGCACAGACACTGAGCTTGTCATTCTTTGTCCCACCCTGACATTGATGCTATGCCACAGTTGAGGGCTCCCTAGATGTTGAATAGTTAATATGACATCCTATAAAAATAGCTAGTGTTACACATATGTGTGTTTTCAGGGCTGGCCATTTGATATTGGACAACCAATCGGTGTGTTTTTCCCTGTGAAGGACCACCTCTCCTGCCCCCAGCTTCCCTCAGTTGTCCATAGTTCTTGGTTGAGGCCTCATGGGCTTTTCTCCATTCAGCTGGTCACATCTACTGTTGTCATCCTTGAATTCAACAGGGGATATTTAGGAATATAATGTATATAAAATACATATATACATGAAATAACAATGAGAAAAGAGGCCATGCATTTTAAGGAGAGTGGGGAGGGGTCTGTGGGAAGCTTTGGAAGGAGGAAAGGGTGGAATGCAATTAAATTACAATCTCAAGAATAATCAAAATCTAAACCAAACAAACAAATAATAGCATTCAGTGAAAGAAAACAAAATTTCCACTGCACAGAATTTGGTTACAATTTTATTTTTGTAGCCACTGAAATTACAGAGAATAAGAAATCAGAGGATAGAAAGTGATACTCCCCTGTCCTCTAAATTAGTTGTTTCAATTAGTACACAGAGTAAGCAGCTTCAGATGGTGTTTTCATACATTCACTGTGCTTGTTGATTCTCCCCTGACTCCCTCTCCCCATCTTCCCTTCCCCATCTCCCTCCCCCATCTCCCTCCCTCATGTCCACCTCCCTGTCTCCCCCTCCTCTTCTCACTGGCTCCCCTTCTGCTTTCCTGTCACACATGTTCTATAATCCCCATGTCACACATGTTCTATAACCCCCATGTCACACATGTTCTATAATCCCCATGACACACATGTTCTATAATCCCCATGACATGTTCTATAATCTCCATGACATGTTCTATAATCCCCATGTCACACATGTTCTATAATCCCCATGTCACACATGTTCTATAATCCCCATGTCACACATGTTCTATAATCCCCATGACATGTTCTATAATCCCCATGGCACACATGTTCTATAATCCCCATGTCACACATGTTCTATAATCCCCATGTCACACATGTTCTATAATCCCCATGTCAAACACGTTCTATAATCCCCATGGCACACACGTTCTATAATCCCCATGACACACATGTTCTATAATCCCCATGTCACACATATTCTATAATCCCCATGCCACACATGTTCTATAATCCCCATGGCACACACGTTCTATAATCCCCATGCTGCATATGTTCTATAACCCACATGTCACACATATTCTATAATCCCCATGACATGTTCTATAATCCCCATGTTACACACGTTCTACAATCCCCATGTCACACACGTTCTATAACCCACATGTCACATATGTTCTATAATCCCCATGTCACACACGTTCTATAACCCACATGACACACATGTTCTATAATCCCCATGATACACATGTTCTATAAGGGATTATAGTGGCACACATGTTCTATAATCCCCATGACACACATGTTCTATTAGGGATTATAGTGGCACACATGTTCTATAATCCCCATGACATGTTCTATAATCCCCATGACATGTGCTATAATCCCCATGGCACAAATGTTCTATAATCCCCATGTCACACATGTTCTATAATCCCCATGACACACATGTTCTATAATCCCCATGACATGTTCTATAATCCCCATGTCACACATGTTCTATAATCCCCATGACACACATGTTCTATAATCCCCATGTCACACATGTTCTATAATCCCCATGACACACATGTTCTATAATCCCCATGTCAAACACGTTCTATAATCCCCATGGCACACACGTTCTACAATCCCCATGACACACATGTTCTATAATCCCCATGTCACACATACTCTATAATCTCCATGCCACACATGTTCTATAATCCCCATGGCACACACGTTCTATAATCCCCATGTCGCACATGTTCTATAACCCACATGTCACACATATTCTATAATCCCCATGACATGTTCTATATTCCCCATGTCACACACGTTCTATAATCCCCATGTCACACATGTTCTATAACCCACATGTCACATATGTTCTATAATCCCCGTGACATGTTCTATAATCCCCATGACAGACATGTTCTATAATCCCCATGTCACACATATTCTATAATCTCCATGTCACACATGTTCTATAATCCCCATGATACACATGTTCTATAATCCCCATGTCACACATATTCTATAACCCCCATGTCACACATGGTCTATAATCCCCATGTCACATATATTCTATAATCCCCATGACACACATGTTCTATAATCCCCATGACATGTTCTATAATCCCCATGTCACACATATTCTATAATCCCCATGACACACATGTTCTAAAACCCCCATGACACACATGTTCTATAATCCCCATGACATGTGCTATAATCCCCATGGCACACATGTTCTATAATCCCCATGGCACACATGTTCTATAATCCCCATGTTGCATACGTTCTATAACCCACATGACACACATGTTCTATAATCCCCATGACACACATGTTTTATAATCCCCATGGCACACATGTTCTATAATCCTCATGTCACACACGTTCTATAACCCACATGACACACATGTTCTATAATCCCCATGATACACATGTTCTATAAGGGATTATAGTGGCACACATGTTCTATAATCCCCATGTCGCACACGTTCTATAACCCACCTGTCACACATATTCTATAATCCCCATGACATGTTCTATAATCCCTATGACATGTTCTATAATCCCCATGACACACATGTTCTATAATCCCCATGTCACACATGTTCTATACTCCCCATGACACACATGTTCTATAATCCCCATGACATGTTCTATAATCCCCATGGCACACACGTTCTATAATCCCCATGTCACACATCTTCTATAACCCCATGTCACACATATTCTATAATCCTCATGTCACATATGTTCTATAATCCCCATGGCACACATGTTCTATAATCCCCTTATCTCCTTTTCTCTAAGATCTTCCTCCACTCTCATGTCCCCTTTCTAGTTTTATGACATACACTCTCTTCCATGTGTAGAACACGTTTTCCATAAAGATTAAGATCTAGGATCTAGGATCCATGTATCAGAAAAAGAATGTGATATTTGCCTTCCTGATTCTTAGCATTTTTTTTTTTTGCTCAACAATAAATATCAGTTCCACCCATTTTCTTGGCAAATGCCATGATGAATTTTCATTATGGATGGAAAAAAATAACACTGTGCAACTGTACCATAAGTTCTCCTTATCACTTCATCTATTGAAGGGCATTTGGACTGCTTCATATCTTATGTATTATGACTAGAGCAGTAATAAACACAGATGTGCAAGTATCTCTGTGGTATGATGTGGAGTCTTCTAGGATGTACTCAGGAGTGGTATAGTTGGGTCATATGGTAGTCCTAATTTTAGTTTTCTGAGTACTCTTTGTACTGATGTTCACAGTGAAGATGTCAGTTTATCTTCCACCAGCAGTGAATAGAATCTCCCTCCCCCACATCCCTAATAGTGTTATTTGTTCCCTTGATGTTAGTTCTTCTGCTTGGGATGAGATTCCATGTTGAGAATGGAAACCAGGTCCTCTGCAACACTAGTGAGCACTTTTACCACTGATCCAACTCCTTAGCCCCTGAGGACAGTTCAATATAGACTTTTTGAGAAAAGAACATTTCAAGGCAGTCCCCTACCTTGAAATGTTCATGGCTTTCTGGTGTTAAGAACAGCGCATACATCAGCAGTAACAAAGCATGCTCTACAAATGAGTCACTCTAATCCCTTTCTTCAAATAACCAAGAATTTAAGGAAAGATTAAACATAGATGTAAAAAAAAAGTCACAATGTAGATGAAATCTCATGATGTGGTCTTAAATCTCACTGCTTCTGTGGACAAAAGTTCTTACTTGAAAAGAAAACTTAGGAGTTAATGCCATCTGATAATTCCTCACGGAAAAGAAAAGATTATGGCAAACGCTCTAGAGCTGCCCAAAGACTCAGGCTCTGACTCTTCCTGTCACGAAAAAGGAAATTTATTCATAAGTAGCTTTAAACAAAGACCTTGCTGATTACCGAGTCAACCTGACCTTGCCAGCTTTTTGCTGATTATGGTCCAACTTCCTGTCTTAAAACGTCTCTCTTTTTAGAAAAATCGGTTAAAATCTTTCCCTGAAGTAAACCAGCAATAGCCTTTTCTCATAAAATTGAAGTCATTTCCCACAGGGAAAATCAAAACCTTGATTCATTTTCCTTTCCATTTTGCACAGTGTACATTTGCATGTTTTTAGTATTTTGAACTTTTTCTAAATTATCCAGTTCAAGTTGTACCCCAAAGCCATGCTTAGGTTGTTCTGAAAAAAAAAAAACAAAACAAAACAAAAAAAACAAAACAAAAAAAAACTAAGAGCAAGATATCAACTGCAAATCTCTAATAAAAATAAAAAAATTGTGATAGTGCCGTTAAAGAAACAATTAAACAGTTTTAAAGTTGATGTGCTTCACACAAGTCATCATTGCTATGGTACAGATGGAAACATGGCAGCGAAAACACAAACAGGTTGTTCCCTACAGGGTGATTGTGCAAACACAATTATGTTAGCCCCATAATAAAATTACATTGTAACACATTTGGGGTGTGAGACAGTTTTATCTGGTGGGACCTTGAAGCTTGGGGATTCGGTGACCCTAGGAAGCTGTTCTGGAATCATGTTGTTATCTGACATTCAGAGATGAGAACAAGCAGAACCCAGAGTCCCTTGGCATTTTGGTGTTTGTCTACAATCAGGTCAGTGCATGTGGAGATGTTTTTTTTATACACAAGACTTGAATTAATGGCTACTTCCTCATAACTTTACACACACAAAAGACACCTATGCCATGGGCCAAACTACGTGTTAGATTTTTCTGTGGCCAAAACGTGCTTACCTTCATTGCTCTTGTGTTTGAGTTGAAAGGAAAGTAGCCTGTATTCTGGACCTCATGTATCTTTAAAACTTTAAACATCATGTCTATTATTAGTATTATCATCATTATTATTATTAGTGTATGTGGGTGGGAGATTGTGTACACGTGTGTGGGTAGGTGAAACAGCACCACTGCCTTCCTGCGGAGGTTATAGGCAAGCTTGTGGGAGTCACAGCCCTCCTTCTACTGTGTGGGACTGTGGGTTGAACTCAGGCTGCTGGTCTTGGTGGCAAGTACCTCTATCTGCTGAGCTATTTGGACGCCTCAGCCCTTAAATATCTTAAAATGACTTCTACCTCGCATCTACTCCCTTGCCAAGCCCTCTTGGCTCAGTCAGAAATTTTCTTTTTGATAAATTAAAAACAAAAACAAAAACACTTGAAGTCATCTCTGTGAGGATTTCAGGAAAACTTTGAGCTTTTTCACAGGCAAGGTGGAAGCGGCACAGAGAATTAGACATTAAACTACAGGTAAGGAAAGGCTCGGTTATTAAACAACAGCCATAAAAAAAAAAGCCCCAAAGTATTGAGAAAGAAGGGATGGAAATGTTTTTGGGTGAGTGCAAAGATCTGTGGACACAGACACATTTTCCTGAGAGAGGGAGAGCGAGAGGAGAAAATGGCAGATAGAGATGAGAAGGTCGGGGACAGAGCTGTGGGGGTTCAGCTTTCTCTTGTACAGAGACATGATTGGACACTCACCACAGGGAGGAGGACCTAGGATGAAGGCCTCACATGTGCTGTAAATGGTTAGAAAAAGCTGCTTGGAGAAAGTGATGGGAAACTAACCAAGTGCAGATGTGAGGGTTGTGGCTCAGCCGTGAGGTCCCTGGGGAGAGCGCATGCAGGGATTTATAGTAAATGCTTCTAACACTGTGGTGTGACTTGACAGCCTTTAGTGTGAAGAGAGGAGACCTGCAGTGGATAGCACATGTCACGGTCCCCACGTTACTGGCTTAGACACAGGAAGGACACAGGAAGAAGGGCTCCCGCACATCAGACGAACACAGCGTGAGGCCTCTAGTCCTAAACCTTGACCCTGAGCCCGCACATACGTGAGACTCTCTCATAGTTGCTGTAACGTGGGGAAATGTGAGCTTGGGAGCCTGGAGGTCAGAAGACATGTGAAGAGTTGGTGATAGAAGTGTTGGTGTGTGACGATGACTGTGTGTATGCAGGAGAGTCGTGTTTCTCAGGGATAGCTTCCTATTCTTCTATTGTACTTGCTTTACACAGTTTAAGGAACAAAAATAGTATACAGAATTATTTGGTCCTTCAGTTTCAGAAGTAAACCAGATCCTGATGACCTCACTCTTTGTGCCAGGAAGTTAGGAAAATTCTCAGTTTGCTCATTTGAAAAGATAAGTTAAAAATAACGCTTAAGGAGCTATGAAAATTAAATAAGAGTCTCATACTTGGCCCATGGCAGGTACAAGAATCTCTGCTTATTTTGCTTATTTATTTAAAGCATATATGATTTGTACACAATTTGAACTCTTAATTCTGTTATGCCTAGCTATGGGATCCTTGTATCATTACCATGACTTCTGTATATGTGGCTTATAGATGGCATTACTTTCAAGGTTTCAGTTCTGTGTGCTTTCAGCAGATGGTTAGTTACAATGCACACTCACACAGACAAGGCTGTGAATTCTGACTCCATACAGGTGGGTCAGAAGATAATGTATTTGAATCTTTGAGCCAATCATGACACAATCCTGGCCCAGAGAAAGCAAGGCGGACACGAAGATTTGGGTCCTTGCGGGGACGTTTGTGACGGAGCTTAGCTTGACAGTGTGCTCTAAAGGATGACTTAAGACCAGTTCTTAGACTTGATTTTCTCATTTGTAAAATCTTATGTGGCTGTTAGGAGGCTCATGATAGCGGAGAAAATACTGTAGAGTATAAATATCTCCATAAAGGAAGGCAGTGCTGCTCACATATAATCAGTAAAATCCACAGAAATTGCTTCTAGGTAATGCAAGGCTCTGTGTGTATTTTTGCTTTTAAATTATTTTTAAAATAAAAGCAATGTAATTTTCCATGTCTCCACTGAGTAGAGGAGCCTGCCATGATTTCCCTCAAAGAGCTGTCATGGCAGACAGGCAGACAGTCCCTCAGTTTGCTTTGCTGTTGTGATTGCGTTTCTACTTAGAGGCTCACGGTCTCACTTTAGTTAAAACCTAAGCACCCACCGTCACATTCTCTACCCAACCCCACAACCTCTCTCCTCTCTAACTGCTTCTGCACCGTTGACCACTTCTCCTCCTTGGAATGTCCTTCCTTCTGGCCTGTGGCGTTCTGCTCCTGTAGCACTACACTTAAAGTTGGGAAACCTGGAATCAGAAGGCGCATACAATGACGATAGCGATTAGAATAGTGATGCTTATAAAGAGGGACTGAAAATGTTGGGCTTTTGGAGTCTAGATTCGTAAAATGATAGAGAATATAGAGTCCAGTCTATCTCAATTCATAGCTAAGACTCTACTGTATTTCAAAATTGTAAGTCTGATGGGCATGTGATTATCTTAATTGTGAGACAAACAGACAAATCCCCACGCTTCACATCTCAGAGGAGGGAAGGGGGGAAAGACAGAGATGGCCTGACCGTTGTCTTCAAACATGCACACGTCTTCATGTGTGAAAAAACAGCTGTCTTGTTTATCTCTCACTGGCCCTGGCGAGTAGAACTTAATGGTCATAAATTTTCATTAAGAATAAAAAAAAATGCAAATAAGCGAGTTTTTCTGAGACAGAAAAGGAGATGGCTTTCCCACAGAGCACCCACAGAGTGATTATCCGGCAAGCAGGACAAAATGAAGCTGAGCAAACAGGACCTCACATTTCTTCTCTCAGGCTGTCATCCCCCCACCATCCTTCAGTGCTAGGTCAGTATTTCTCCTCTACTTTCCCTGCGAGCTTTGTGCATGACCTCTCAGTTATTCTATCTTATAACTACCTTAATATTGATCTTAGACTTGTGACTTTAAAATATTAATGTCAAAGCCCTGCCTCTCCAGTAGTTCTTCAATTTTAATAACTGGCTATGTGCATTGGGATGCTTACCTATCCCTACATCTCATTTCCAAGATGGCTTTCCTCTTTAAAAAAAATTATTTTATATCCTAACCAGAGTTTCCCCTTCCTCCTCTCCTCCCATTCACTCCCCTATACCCCTCCCCCCATTCGCTCCGCCTCTGTTTCTGTTCAGAAAGGGGTAGGCCTCCCATGGGTATCAAATTATGCATGGCGTATTAAGTTGCAGTAAGACTAAGCTCCTCCCCTTGTATTAAGGCTGGGCAAGGCAATCCAGGATGAGGAATAGGGTCCCAAGAGCCAGTCAAAGCATTAGGGACAGCCCCTGTACCTATTGTTAGGAGTCCCATAAGCAGACCAAGCTATACAACTGTCACATATATGTAGAGGGCCTACCTAGGTCAGTCCCATGTAGGCTCCCTGGTTGTTGGCTCAGATTCTGTGAGTTCCTATGAGTCAGGCTAGTTGGTTCTATGGGTTTCTTGTGATGTCCTTGACCCCTCTGGCTCCTATGACCCTTCCTCTCTCTCTTCAGCAGGATTCCCCAAACTCGGCTTAATGTTTGTCTGTGGGTCTCTGCATCTGTCTATGTCAGTTACTGGATGAAGGCTCTCTGATGACAATTGGGGCAGTCGCCAATCTGATCACAGGAGATGTCCAGTTCAGGCTACACACCCACTATTGATGGGAGTCTTAGTTGGGGTCATCCTTGTAGATTTGTGGTAGTTTCCCTGGCATCAGGTTTCTACCTGTCCTCCAAAAGTCCCCCTTTCCAGTCATCTCTTCCAGTAGAAGTCAGAATGGCTTTCCTTTTTAAAGATCTCATTTCATAAGAATCCCCACCATCTCAGGTGAAATGCCTCACTTTTATCTTTGAACCTTTCATGTACTCCGGACCCTATGTTCATACTGCCATCAATATGCTAATATTTTTCTTCAGTGCTCTTGAGTATGTTCTTTCTATTCCCACTGGTTTCTTTCTGGCAGGTCTTTCCCCTTCCTTATCTTCCTGGCTTCTTCCCTTCCATTCCTCTTTGACTCTTTTTCTCTTCTCCTCCCTTTCTTTCCTCTCTTTCCTACTCTCCTCATGTCCTGACACGTACGAAGCAAGTGTTCTATCCCTAAACTCCACACTCATCCCCTCTGTGGTAGTTTTGAATTGTTAACAGATGTAGAAGTTGTCTTAAGCTGCCACCTACAAACATCAGAAGCCACAACCAAGAAGTCTAACTAACATGGCTGCTTAAACATAGCCTGTACAAGAACCATGCCAATAGACATGCTGACACAGAACGGGAGAGAGCTCAAGAGGCCTCAACCCGAGCCAAAGAACAGGCAACTAAAGAACACTGAGAGCAGAAGAAAGAGTCTTCCCCAGGGAACTGCACACCAATTGATTATCCAATGCCAAATAGCTAGCACTGAAAACATATACACACAAATAATATTATACAGACTAAGCAGGCTGTATTTAGGAATGCACACACACACACACACACACACACACACACACACACACACACATACACACACACAGAGACAGAGACAGACAGGCAGACAGACAGGCAGACACACACACACACACACACACAGACAGAGACAGACAGACAGACAGACACACACACACACACACACACACACACACACACACACACACACGAAACAACAATTAAAGAAAAAGAGGCCATGAATTTAAAAGGGAGAAGAAGAGTACATGCTGTACATGGAAGAGTTTGAGGGGAGGAAAGGGAAGTGTGAAATGATGTAATTATATTATAATGTCAATAAATAAAAAAATTAAATAGTTTTCTCCTTCCATTGGAAGACATTCTTGAAACATAGCTGCTTAGAATCTCCTAAAACCCTAACTTCTTGGTCTGGGAACTCAGCTTAGTTGGTGGATTACTTGCTTAGCAAGAATGAAACCCTGGTTGCCTAGCTACACAACTCAAGCGTGATGGTGCCCACCTGTAATCCCAGCACTTACAAGGTGAGGCTGGAGGGTCACTGACATCATCTATGTGCAGCAGCGTGGTACAGAACCAACTTCTGTGAGTTTAGCTGCAAGTGGGTGCTCTTGTGAACAGATCTGGGTGACCCTCAAGCTAGCGGGCAGGGTAGCAGTCCTCCCTGTGTCTTCTGTACAGTGCAGCTGGTTCACAAATGTGTGACGACGTGACCGATGTTGAGAACAACTGTGTCCTTGTGAAAAGAAACATCAATGTGGAATTCATAACTAAGCTTCTACGTGTGTTCCATGAGTGCTGAATTACCTTATCTCTTGTGTTTCAAGTTCTGCAACTAGAAAGTAGGAAAATCAAATGTCTCTCTTATAGAATTTCAGTAAGAATTGAATTAGTGATCAATACAACCTATGGAACACTGTTTTCAATTATCTTTCACCTTTTTCTTTTGAGATGTGGTCTCATGTAGCCCAGGCTGTTATGTAGACAAGGATGGCCTTGTACTTCTGAGTCTTCTAGCTCTAACTCCTAAGTGCTGAGATGAGAGGCATGTGCTACCATGCCAAGGCCATTCAGTGCTCTGGATAGAATTCAGGGCTTCATGCATATTAAGTATATACTTTACCATCTGATCAGTGGTCAGACAGTTATTTTCTCAGTCTTTTGCATTGGTTATCTTAATGTCTGCCTCTGGGGAATGTCCTCAAATATGATGTCATATGATATCTTCCCTTTCTTAATAATACCTCATCTTAATTTAAGAACACATTTAAATTGAAGATTCATCTAAAAAACCCCTAATTTTCAGATATTTCACGGAGCAGCCTCTATTTTCTCCTTCCCTGCGATGAAGGGACTCCATTTTTTGAGCCGACTTTGCTCCGAAAACCCTACCACCCAGACTCCAGCATGTCTCTGTGTTGACTGTCTCATCTATGTAGGTCATAACCCATTATTATAACTTGCTATAAAAATAAGTGGATTCATGCTTATCAGTCGTGGGGTAGCGTGTTTTCATGTATTTGTATTTGTATTAATTGGGAAGAATGTCAACAAGTCAGGGTGAAAATGGCTAACCACTAGACCGTGAAGGAATTGGTGCTGCCAGACCATCATACTGAAACGTGAACAGAGCAGAGACCAAAGGGGGCTTAGTCAAATGAGCCAGCGGTTCCCAGAAGTGGCTTCCAGTTATCAGGGGATCAGTTACGGTTTGGGAAAGTTCACACAGAGTTAAAGTGAGGAATGTGTAATAGTTTTATATACCGTGCACTCTTCAATTTGCATTTGAGGAACTGAGCTGAGGTGTGCCAATTTTGTATCCTATTTGAGCAGCAGAGGAAGTCCAGCAGGGTGATTTTCAGCAGAAAGGAGAAGTAACTCAGCTAATAAGCAGAGGAAAAGATGGACAGCGTTTGCTAACAGTTTTTACTAACAGCTGCTTCCAGTCTCCTTATTTGTATGGAGCCAGTAGACATTTCTATAAATTAAAAAAGCCTCTTTTAGAAACTAGATTTCTAAAATTTCCTTATCAGAGATGATGATAAATCTAAACTACTATCAAGTTCAAGATTTAAAACATTTTGAAAATTCAAATAAAAACTATTAGCATTGCCTTACTTGTGATAAGAATAAAAATGTTCACGAAAAAATGAGTATAGTTTTGTGATCATAATTCTGGCCACTCTGCATGATTCTTTTTTTCTTAAAAAAACAAACACCCACAGATGAGTGACAGCTCCTTGTGCATAAGTGATGTTTATAAAGTATCTCATTTTCTTAACGCAGTATTTTCAACTCCAATAGGCTGCTATATAACATGACTTCCTGAGTGTTATTTTATGCCCTAATTTGTCACCAATGACTTCGTCAAAATCTCAGACCATCTGCATGGGACTGTAGGGGATGATAAACAACCAAGGCAATGATACAGCAATGCTCCTGACTCCTCTCGATGTTCCTGGAGCCAATCCAAAGCATCACTAATCAGCTGCATTTTCTTCCCACCAGATATCACACTGAGGGGAAACAGCGGAGAAGATAATGATTATCCTGCTGTGCCAATAATGGAAGCAGAGAAGGCCAAGCAAGTCTCACTTGCATTCCCAGGCCTTGGGTTCTGTAACAGATTGGGAAGGTTCTATTGGCACTGTTCCCTCTAGGCCCTTCTCTCCTCTGGAGATGATATCTGCCATCGACAGTAGAAATTTAAATCCTAATTGGGTTGGAGGATTCAGAGACTCCTGTATTCTTGTCTAAACTAAGGAGTTTGTCTCACAGTGGAGACATTAGTTATGTTTGCATAGCTAATATTTGACAGAACCAACTGAAGGGAGGGCTGGTTTATTTTGGCTTTGGAGGGCTTCAGTCTACCATGATGGATAATGCATAGCATGGGAACAGCTTCCTTAGAGCTGGCAGTGATGGCAGCAGGTGTTGGGATTCTTCTAACATCATAATGGTCCAGGAAACACAGCAAGATAGAATCAGGATTGAGTGTAAGCTTCCAATGCCAGCCTCTGTAATCTATGTCTACCAGTCTGGGCCTATTTCCTTTATATTTAAAGATTTTTATTTTTGTTTTTATGTGCATGGGTGTATATGCCATATGTGTAGGTACTGACAGAGGCCAGAGGAAGGCACCAGAGTCCCCGAAGCTGGAATTACAGATGATTATTCGCTGTCTGATTTGAGTGCTGGGAACTGAACTCTGGACTGGAAGAGCAGTGAGTGCTCCTAACTCCTGGTCCATCCCTCCAGCCCCAGGTTCTGCCTCTTTAAAGTTCAGCATCCTCTGGGAGTCAAGGGCAAATGATCCCATGGGACACATTGCAGGCTCGAACTGTAACAGTGGGCGAGGCTCTTTGAGAGGACTTCATTTATATATATATATTATAAATGTTATATATAATATATATAATATATTATATATATATATATATATAATAGCCTATGTATATATTGAGATAGGCTCTTGCTTTCTGGCTTAGGCTGACAAAGAATTTACAATCCAGTCTACCAAACTCTGGGATGATAGGGATGTGCCACCATGCCCTGCTTTGAGAATTTTCTTAGACTCTCATTGGGCTTTTAGAATACATTGTATTATTTCCAACTCCCTGTGTTGGAATCCATAGCCTTGGGAATAATGACACTAGGTGTAGGTAGCATGGGAATAGATTGCCATTAGTTTTAGAATTAACTACATTTGCCTGAATATTCCCCATGAAAGAGAGAAAAGATAGGGATGTAGCTTTTAGGATAATCCCTCCTCTATGAAACATCATTTCTCTGCCCTCCCCATTCTTTTTTTAAGTTTGGAGAAAAACTTCCTTCGAAGGCAAAAGACAGTTTTCCTCAAAGGCTTTGATCTTTTCTGATCTTTCTTTATGACTTTGGCTGCATATAAATGACTAAATTGATAATATAAAATACATATCCCACAGTCAGGATTTTTCCTATATTTTCTGAAACATCATAAAGATTTGTTTTATATCTGCCTGGAGATCTCTTAGGGATTGTTTGTAAGACTGAAAAATTCAAGTGAGACATAATTCTAAGGAGGTATTTTTAGTGTTATTAGGCTCAATTTTTATCATCCACAATTCTAAATAAAAAGATAAGCAAAAAGATGTTACAAACTCCTCTGTCTTCACAGCATAGATACAGACAGAGAAGTATCTTCTGGCAGACGTGTCAGGCGGCTTCCGCACATGCACCAGCTCTCACTGTGTAGATACTGTCAGCCAGGTATAAGAGTTATTTACAAGAGAGTGGTTCTAGAAACTCCAAAGTATTGCATACTACTGTTGCTCTTTAGTTACCCCCCAGAACTACATGGGAAGACCCTATTGCAAACAAGCTGTCCCTTCATTTGGCTTTGTGTTTTGTTGTCTCTCATCACACACTTTTATAGTCTCTTTCTCCTCACACTCCAAAGCATCCACTCTATAGTCATCTCATTGCAGGATGGATATAGAGTGGCTTGGTTTCTTATTTGCAGCCCCATGATTCTCAGACTTTAGTGTACACCAGACAGACACACACAGAGGATGAGTTAAAACCCAGACAGCTGGATCCAATTCCCAGAATTTCTGATCTAGTAATCTTAGGTTGGGACCCCTTGGTTTGATTATTTAATGAATTTCCAGATGCAGACTTCATTTAAAAGTAAGTTGTACTATTCTATACCAACTTGTTGAAAAATTTGAAGTTTAATCCAGGAGCTAAAAGTAACTGTGTTTTCTAACCTAACAATAAAACTGCTCACTTTGTAACCACAATCCTAAATTTTAGATGGCCTCGGGAGAGGGAAGGAAATAATTTTCACTTATTGATCACCATCAGGCTCCATTATTAGGTGTTTAGATTATATCATAAAACCAAGGGGAATGCCTCATAATTTTTCTTAATTGCTTTTTAAAATTCTCTCTCCTTCTTTTCCTTCCTCCTCCCTCCCTCCCCCTCTTCTTCTTTTTCCCATGCATATCTATATATACATATATATACACATATATATGCATATGGCCAGGGTTAGGGTAACTTCGGTTTTAGAATCATCCTGTATATTCTTGATAATTCTCTCATACTGAGACCTCCAAGGGGATCTGGAAAATGAAGTTTATTTTTTAAAGGTCCCAGGCAAGTCTAACAGCAGCTCAGATTGGGAATCTGCTTGTGAAAAGCTGTTTCAGGTCCTTTCTAACACTACTGTGTAGATTGTGAGGCTTTATAATCCAGACTGGAAGCAAGATACATGGGGCGATTTTACGGTGTATATAGCTTGTATTTCATTGTTTTATTTTCATTCCTTATTCCTGTTTTCTCCATTGTCACCATCATGGAGTACAGTAAACATTTTAATTTGGTTATGTTGGAAAGAGTTGTTGGCCTAGGTTATATGAAAGAATTTCCAAAATAAAGATGGCAGAATTTATAAGGCAAGGCTCAGAAAGGCAGCTTAAAAATGAAGCAATAGAAGCTAGGGGCTGTGGTAATTAATCACTTGTTGGGAAAGCTCAGGGAGAGAAGAAATTTCACAGTATAATGTCTCAAATAAAATCTAATTGTAAGGAGCCAGGAATGTACCTCAGTGGTAGAACATTGTTCAAGCTGGGCAAGGCCCTGAATTCTGTCTGCAGGACCAGAACAAAAGTTATTCATCTCCATGAAGAAGAAGGGTCTCTGTAGACCATCTTAAGTAAAACCTGCCTAAAACACACACCTGTGTTATGGCATCTTCAGTTCTACACACACCTGGAAGAGAGTCCAGGTCATTAAGATTTTCCTCTTTGGATGCTGCTTGACTCTGGGATGGAGAGCACTGGCTGCTACAGACCATCTGAGTGAAGAGTGAACAAAAGAGATCTCACTGAGCAGCTGAAGAGGCATTTTAAGTTCTGACTAAGCCAGATACTAGTGTTTATATTGATCTAAACCTGAGGATTATCGCAGAAATTTTGATGTGAATCCAACTATTCTGCAATGGTTATTAGGAAGAGAAAACCTAAATATGATGATTTAAGTTGAGGAAATGTTCAAAGAGTGATAAAAATCACAGACATGGTAGCAACAGTGTTGTCTTAGTGACCAGGTCACGACAATGTTCATTTTCTGTTTGCCTGAATATATAGTATATCTAAATGCGGTGAACACAGCTGTGCTAGAAATGGATCTGTGGGATAGGCCCTTTGTTTTTTTTTTTTTTTTTTTTTTCTTCCGAGACAGGGTTTCTCTGTGTAGCTTTGCGCCTGTCCTGGAACTCACTTGGTAGCCCAGGCTGGCCTCGAACTCACAGAGATCCACCTGGCTCTGCCTCCTGAGTGCTGGGATTAAAGGCGTGCGCCACCACCGCCCAGCTTTGTTTTGTTTTGATATTTAGAGAGGAGAAATTTTATAATGTCCACTAGATAGATACATTTCATCTAAGGAAACATCCATTTGAAAATACCTATAATCCTGAATATATACTGTTTTCGAATTAAAGTAGATAAACTTAGTATAATTAATATTTCCTATTAAATATTTTTCACTTTGCTATGAGTATTTACCACACTTAGAAATTACAAGAAAAGGAAAGAAAAGAAATGTTCCTCAGTATAAAGTCGCCGACTGCGTGAAGCAGGCTGACATATCTCAAAAAGCATCTTATATTTACTTTTGCCTGAGGTTTTCTGAGATTACAAAATTCCCCACTGATATTCAAATCTACTTCCGTATGGTTTGGAAGCAAATAACTATCTACTTTTGTTTACCCTTTTCTGAAAGCACAGCTTAAACAGCTGGCCTGCAGAATGCATGTAATTTCAAAAATTTGCAGAATCTATTTAGCCATACTAGAAAGCAATTAATCAATGCAAGATGTTCTGATTATATGAAATAATTTACCAGTCAGATATAATCAGTATTATTGATGACACCACCATTTTACTACTGTGAAGATGATCGCTAACATTGTGAACAATTATAAAAACAACAGCAACAAACGCTCAGCTAAGAACAATCTGTATCTCTATTCCAAAGGATGAACTCACACCCACATAGTATTAACTGGACTTACACAGAGGCTTGGGGTGAAACTATAACGCAGATGTATTGGGGAGACTGAGTGGAACTAAAGGATTATATGATCATATTTCATTGTATATATGAATAAAATTCTCAAAGGATAAAAAGCTACATAAAATAGCAAGGCATATCTTTAAATATATATAAGCATACAAAATGCCATTTTAATAATCCTTTTGATTTATCTTTTTATGTCTTATTTATCTCAGTATCTTCATTGTTTCTATTCATTCAAAATAAAATATTTTGATAAATGTTGAAAGAATGTGATAAATAACACTAAACATTTGTAACATTAAAAATGTTGCTTTACAAATGTTTTTCCTTCTGTTGGTGGAGAAATATTTGCTTTGTGAGATAAAGAAGCATGGTATGCATCTGAGTTTCTACCCAGGGACTGCAATGCATGCATGCCATCATTCTTTCCAATGAAGAGATCGGTTCTAATGCATCGTAGTGCAGGAAATGTGCTCACTTGCTACATGAACAGCTTGTGCTCACGCGATGACATAAGCAAAGAGAGGGCCACTTCAGTTTTTCTAAGTTTAACCTTCATCCTAGGTGGCGAGAGTCTACAACATGACTTCTGACTCTCTTGGGTACTCTCCCATGTATTGTGCCTCTGGAAGGTCAGCAATGCTATTTACATCCGCAGTTTCTACCAACTCAGCTACTGTTTTATTTTGTTTGTTTGTTTGTTGGAAGTAGAACATCATGTAGCTCCCGCTGGCCCCAACACTCTAGGTAGCTGAAGTTGGCCTTGAATTGTTTGATCCTCCTGCCTCCACCTCCCAATTGCTAGGATTACAGGTATGCACCACTACACTTCTTTTAGTTGCTATTAGGATGAACTGGATAAAGGGTGCTCTTAATGCCCCAAAGACTCAGGAAAACAAAGGCTCCAGCATAAGTAAGAGAAGAAACCTTTGAACTTCCTTAAGCACTTACTGTCTCTTAGAAATGAATGTTTCCCATGGTATTACATAGGATAACTTTTCTAGTCTCAATGCTACAGATGGAACAGCTTATCTTTTACCCATTATGATGGTTTGGATGAGAACGACCACCACAGACTCACATGTTTGAATACTTTGTCCCCAGTTACTGGAACTGTTTGGGAAGGACTAGAAGTTGTGCCACTGGGGTGCGCTTTGAGGGTTCAAAGTCTTATGCCATTTCCAGTCTTCCTCTCCCTCAGCCCATCTTCATTGTGTCTTAAGATATGAGCTCTCACTACTGCACCAACACCTTGCCTGCTGCCTGCCTGCTGCCCTGCTCCCATCACGATGGTCATGGACTTATCCTCTGAAACCGTGAGCCCCAAGTCAACTTTTGCTTCTGTAAGCTGCCTTGCTCATGGTGTCTGTCATAACAACAGGAAGTAACAAAGAGTGTCATGGAAAGAACTTTGACAATTACAGATGGTCAGTTTCACTTATGTTCAAAAAAAGATCACAGTATACCACTAACTGAATATACACCCAGGATCAACAGGTGAAGAACACAAGGAGCAAGACTTAGGGAACTTTCTCAGAACTAGAGACTAAGAAAGAGAACAAGATTGCCACAGAAAATAATATGCCCATGAAGTACAGACGGCAACCCATGCTGGTGTTCCAAGGGTCTTCACTGAGCAGATACATGGAGGCTCACCTAGGTAATGGTGAATTCATGAAAAAAAAAAATCTTCTCAATGACTGATAATTGTTTAGAAAGTTAATGCAAAAAGAATTTTATAGAGCCAGTGAGATGTCTAGCCAGTAAAGGCACTTATTGCCAAGCCTGACAACCTGAATTTGGACTCCAGGACCCACATTGTAGTAGGACAGAAAGGAATCATGCAAGTTGTCCTCCAACGGCCACATGTGGACCTTGGCACACATGTAACCACCCCCCCCCCCCACACACACATGATAAATAAAAAGTTTATATTTTATCTGACTACCTAGTACAAAACTACTCACCAAAGTGTTATTTTACTTGAAAAAAAGCATTACATTTGTCCCAGCTTTTATTTCTCTACTTCACCTAAGCATGCGTATGTGAAATTGGTAACTACCCAATGTTTTGTGACGTCACTCCCTTAGGCTCATGCTCAGTGGCCTTCCTTGACTATGTCTGTACTTGAATGAGCTATTGCAGAGGCAAATTATACTTCATACACACTGAAGTCTCCATAGTTACAGTCATGGATCCAGACAGGACTTCAACAATATTGTCTATCTTACCCTAATTTGCCCTTGCTACCCGTTATAAAAGTACAGAGGATGTCCATCTAATTTAAAGTTCTAAGAAACAGTGAGTGCTTTCTTTGAACTGGTATGTCCCAATGAACACGTCTTTATTTAACTTAAATTCAAATTTTATTGGATGTTTGATTCTGTAACCAATAACCTTAATCTGAGGAGATACTAACATCAAAGAAAGATACACCTATTTTATCTATCATAGCCAATGCTCTCATTTTGGTCATGGTTTAATTGTGTATTTATTTATTATTTGTCTGTGTGGGGTTTGGTTCTCTCTTTCTACTGTGTAGGTCCCTGGAACTAAACTCAGGAAGTCAGTCTTGGCTACATGTGTCTTTACGCACTGAGCCATCTCATCAACCAGAGCATTCCAAATTCTTTGTGAGATCTGTCTAAATAACGAATGGCTGGGTATGAAGATCAGTTTTAAACACAATTCTGGCAGACTCTCAGGCACAATTCTTAGAAGTTATTTAGGTAACTTTTACAATTTATTTTTTCAAAAAGTATGTTCTTGTTGCTCTCAAAAGTTTTCATTTGCTGCTACTTATTTGGCTATGCATCTGAGATAAGGTCTCACTATGTAGCCTTGGCTGCCCTGGGACTTGTTATGAAGGGTAGTCTCATCTTAAGCTCACAGAGATCTAGCCACTTGCCTCTCTGCCTTCCAAGCACTGGGATTAAAGGCATGAGCTGCCATGCTTGCCCCTCAAACACCTTAATAAAATGAGAACACGCAGAACACATATAGAAGTTACAGCAGCGTATCTTCTGTCTCCGACTCAAGTAAACCAGGGCACTTCCAGGAATTATCATCTGCCTCTAGCTTTTCCCCTTTAAAGAAACAATGGAAGAAACTCAGTATTCCTGACTCATTCTACACTGTGCATCCAGTTCTCAATTCCATCCCCATGGTTTGTGTAAGCCTTTCCTCTTAGTACTCACTGATTATGAAAGCCATTTCAAAAGTACTTCTTGAGCAATGCAACGATTGCGATACATATTCAAGGGCATAAAATGGATGCAAGACATAGTACTACCTTCAAAGAATATGGGGAGAACAGAGAATAAATGTATGAAATTAGGATAATTGAGTATTAGGTATGTGATATTCACTGTAGGAATTGCAAGAAAGGAAAGCTCACTGTGGGCCATGCTAGCTTGGAAAGGCTCCAGAGAACAGGATTAAAATGAGGTGAAGATTGAAACATATCCAAGCCTGAGCATTTGGAGAGGACAATAAAAAGGAGGAAGACCATGATGTGGTTAATGCCAGTGTAATTGAGCACCCTTGTATTTCTCTAGTTCTTTTTCTTTCTCCATTCTCCTAATTCTTTTCCACCTCTGCTAGAGATGTTGTTCTTTTTTGCTATTTACATATCCTTTCCCAATCCATAATATTCCAGAAGAGTTGCTGATAGCTCCATTTTAAACCCAGCTTTCCCACCCAAGGGCTTTACCCCTATACTCCTGGTGTGATGTACTCTAGGACGCCTGTGACCCAGGCAAGGCTAATTATATTCCTTTCAGGGGATTTATTTCCAAGTGGTTGGAATTGTTTCCTTTCTCTTTCAGACCATTGCTAATGAAATGTAAACCTGAAGTTGCCTCTGTCTACACTAACTCTTCCCTTTGCAATGTACAGAAAATCTATCTTTAGTTATAGAAAATGACAGCATACAGGCAAAAAGAGAGCCACATTATTTGAGCATCTGAAGTTTCTGGAGCTATCTAGATATCTGGATTTCTACAGTTAATGAGCTACTTTTTTCTTTTGATTTTTGAGACAGGGCTCTTCTATGTATCCCAATATGTCATTGAACTCGTGATCATCCTGCCTCAGCTTCCTAAGTAATATAAGCATCTGCCGCCATGCCAGGTTAATGCATCCTTTTCCGTTTCCACTTACTTTAAATGAGTATTCATCACTTCTAGGTAGGGAAACCCCTGATAGAAGTGCAATGAAAATGTAGCATTCTAGCATGTATAGGTCTCTGGGTTTAACTCCCAAAGAGAAAAAGTAAAAAAAAAAAAGGACCTGACTGGAACAGTAGAATTGAGAAATATGGCACAGAACAGAAACAACTTCTGGGGAGTGAAATGATGTGACTTGTTAGAGAATGGACACATCCCACATAGATGAAACAAGAGCCAGAAACAGGATTCAGGAAGCTTGTGGTCTCACGGAATGAAACGGGGTTAGCTGAGTTGAGGAAGTGGCTTTGAATGGAAGCAACAGCCGAACCAGGATGATTGGGTTTCTGGTAAAGATTCAACTCTATAAGCCTATGATTATGAAACAAGCAAGAAACTGAGTTATGCTTTGTGTCAGAACTCAAAGAAATGTGACACATATATCTAACATTTAGCTTCCCAAACTCATCTTTTGCTTCACTTTCCTCCACTTTTTCCCAATATAAACCATGAGGAGACACTGCATAGAACAATGGTTCTTAAGACATGGTATTTAATCTGAAGCATCAGTATCATCTGGGGATACCCCAGAAATGTAAACTCACAGTTCCAACACCAGAGTACAGGAGACTCTAGGAATGACCCATGGTCTATGTTTTAACAACCCTTCTAGTAGATGTAGAGTCCTGTTAGGGTCTTTGAAACACAGGAGTCAATAACCCTTTATAGGTAGATTTTATAGTGGGCAAGGTCACCCAGAACTGGTTCCTATGACTTCACATAGTCTGCATCAACATCGTAAAAGTCCATTTTCCTTAAATTTATTCAAAAACTGTGTTGAGCAGTTTGTGCTATCTGCAAGGTGCTGTTATAGATACTTTGGAAATGTCAGGGAGAAAAAGATGACAGTTAAGCAAAAAATAGTTGCATTTTGGCAGTGAAAAATATGCTGTGAGTTTTCTCTCACATGTGGAGTCTAAATTTAGCAATATGTGTGCGTATGTGTATGAGTAAGGCAGAAGAATTATCTGGGATGAAGCAGGGGACCAACACAAGAGGTAAGTGAATGGTGGAGAAAGGGGGAAGATGCATGGAGGGGAACAAACAAGTGAGTAAAGTTATCTCTAAAAATGAAGAAAAATAATAAAACAATTCTGCTGTGGATCTGACTGTGGAGGATCTTGAAACAGGAGGCCAGTAGAACGTCCTGGGGGAAATGACATTTAAACTGAGAAATGGTGACTAGCAATCAGTCTGGTGAGGGTCAGAGGAGGAAGGATTAATCAAGGCCATGTAAAGAAAACTCCCTAGATTCTTGCAGGGAGTTAGGAAGAGATGTGCACAGGTATGTCACAGTTAATGGTGCATACCAGCGCTGGAGAGGCAGATCTCACACAGAGACCATGTGGGCATCTACAAATCATTTTAAAGATTGTGTACTCTCCACTAAGAGCAATGTACACACCACTAAACCCTCAACAAGAGGCTAACGTGTTCTGATCTTTTTCACTTTTAGGTGTCATTTTTTCTATAGACTTTCCAGCAGCACAGACGATGGGCATAATAACACGATGATTCTGTCTATGACTTACAATTGGTTAATAGCAATGCTTTTCCAGAACAAGGCTGTGACCAACTATGTGAAAGAGGATATAGGGTCCACATGGGGACCAAATGCCAGGAACAGAAAAGGAGGAAGGGCTCAGGGCTTGCTTCTTCTTCGTGGTTGTGACTAAAGCTGTTCCTGCCTTTGCATGTCTGAAGCAACAGAACTGTAAGTTCACAGGCATTTGCTGCTTCTCTCCCCATCCTCGTCCTTCCTATGCAGGGAGCCTGGTGCCTGTGGTCCATCTGGAAGCATCTCTCCTGCACAGCATCTCTTGCAGGGATTTAATTTTCTTTTATAGGCATCACTGCTACTCCTCTCAGAATGATCCCCAAATCTTTCTTTCTTCCCTGGCCTTGCGAAGATTTTCCATGGTTAATAACTGTTTGTCTTGTTAATATTTCATGCTATAGTAACCTGTGTGAATTACACATAAGTAGTTGTTTGGTATTGCAGTGTATTGCTCACTAATGACTGGAAAATTATAGTCAGTTCCAGTTGTCCTGCATTTCAATAACATGCATATTATTAGTTTATGTCTTGAGAGATGAGAACCACATCTAGATCACTACCTATCTTCCCATCTTCTCTGGTATCACCCTTTACAAAATTTGTGACCTCTTCTTTAATTATTATTGTTCCATGAATACATACACACATGCATACATGCATATATAACTTATTGAGTCCATTTAGGAAGGCTTTTATGTGCATGTGTCCAGGGCTGATCACTAACATGCCTATGATTGAGTGATGGACAGTTTACACTGGAATATCATTGGAACCTGAAATGGTCTGCTTACAGTGGAACTTATCACACCTTTCTCAAGTCAATTGGCCTCTGACGTCTCTTGCATTTGTCAATATCAGTATCTCCTGTTTCTCAGGTTCCCATAGGTGCCATAATTTCCAACAACTTTGTCTTATGCTCTCACTAAATCTAACAAACAAGATGGTTCCTACTCACTTAGTGGATGACCAGCATGTCATTCATTCTCCCTTTCACTAACCTTATCACTCTATCATACTTAACTCACAGTAAGGTAGGTACTTCTGCCCATACACTAGGTCCCTTTGACAGTACATCACCAGAGACATGATGATGTTTATGTGGCTTTTCTAGTCTAGTTTATTTAGCAAAATCTTTATTTATTTTTATACTGGAACATTTTTATTTTTTAAAGGAATATCATGAAGATTCCTATGGGATATAAGAATGCCAGTGACAAGCATTCTCTGCCTGAATATGGGCTATACAAAGAACACTCCTCCTGCTGCCCAATCTCAGCTTTTAAGGTAAAAGACTCAAGCTTAAGAAGGTTATGAAGGCCATTGGGAAGCAGAGATTAGTAGAACAGGGCTAAACATCTTGGAATGATTCTGTATTTTCTCCAAAATTCTTTTGAAAGTTTTATTAGCCTGTATTATTCTTCCAATCTACCCACACGAATTCACAGAAACTTCAGTGCAAAACGTTGTCTGACCTAGTGGCATTTGCACCAGCTTCAATGCTGAAATTCCATTCATGCTTCTCTATCAATCTAAAGTTCACTTTGCCTAGCTCTAGTCCCACCTCATCTTAAGGGATTTCCGCACCATCTCAGAACAGGACAATATTTTTTTCCTTCAAAATCCGGCCGGATTTCTTTACTTACACTTAACCTTCAGTCTCTTAAATCTTTGTCTTTTCAGGTGTACATTCAGTGTGTCCCACTTAGACAACAGACCAGCTAAGGAAATGTCAAGTCTCTTGATACTATTAGTTCTCAGCCTCCAGTACGATATGCGGCCCATAGCGGTTGCTCAGCAGACTATTTTGATGGCAGCATACAGCAGAAATAATACCTATAGGTCCTTTGTCTTACTCTCACTTGTAAAAGCCTAAGCTAAGTAAATCTCTTTTCCTTGGAAGTACCTCCCCTACAACATACATACATACAAAGCAGTGCTTGTGAGGTATGAGAACCTGTCACTCTGTATCTAGCTGTAGACATTACTTTTTCTCCTCCAGTTACCAGTAAATTTGCTTCTATGAGTGTCATTTATTGAATAATATTAGAAGTAGACTTGGGAAATAACAACAGGAGGGTTTAAGCTGGACATTCTTAGTTTAGCTCAGAAATGGTGTAAGCTTTCAGTAAAGACATATAATCATTATAATCAAAAATTATAAGAAACACACATATAAACCACATGATGCCATTTCACTTTCATGATGTGCATGTGTGTGTGTGTATGTGTGTGTGTGTGTTATGTGTATCATATATGTATGTGTGGGTGAATGTACATGCATGCATGTATGGAGCCAGAGGTCAAATTTCTTCCCCAGTTGCTCTCTATTTGGTTATTATTATTTGAAAATTTTAATTATTTCATTTGTTGGTTTATATATTTTTTGTGCATGCACATTTATGTGTGTATACATGTGTGCTTGTGTGTGTGTGTGTGTGTGTGTGTGTGTGTGTGTGTAGGCACATGCTTTCCATTGTGTGTATATGTAGGGTCAGAAGACAACTTAGGAGAATTGGTTCTGTCCTTGCATAATGTGGATCTTGGTTATTGAACTCAGGCCTTTAGATTTGGTGGCAAGCACCCTTCCACACTGAGCCATCCTGCTGGCCCCTCACCTTATATTTTGAGACAGGATCTCTAAGTGTACCAGGAGCTTACTGACTTGGCTAGAACAGTTAACCAGGAAGCTCTAAGGATCCCCCTGTCTCTGCCTCCCTAATATTGAGAGGTTATAGGTACATGCTGCTGTCTCTGGCTTTTTAAGAACATGTGTTCTGTGGATCTGAATTTAGATCTTCATGCATTTACCATGGGAACTCTGCCCACTGAATCCTTTCCCTAGTCTCTCTCACTTCACTGCTAAACCTCTAAAATTCCCTAGCATGTTTTAAGGCCTTAGACATTCTTGCCCATCCCACTTCTTCATCTGAATCTCTACCATCCACTCCCCTAGCCCACCACATCCTGTCCACTGCAGCAGCCTCTTGGTTTTCTGGACTGCCGCACGCCTGCCACATCCCTCACTTCCCGTGGCTTCCTGTGGCCAGTATCCTCTGCAGGATGGGCTTCCTGCTTCTTCCCTCCATCTGCCCCCTTGTCCTTTGAATTGCCCTCTGATTTCTAGAATTACTTTAAAAGTAACCATGTACTTTTAAATCCTTCATTGGGAATGTAAATATGTACAACTGTGAAATATTTTTTTGTGTCTGTGTTCTTCACCCAACTATAAGTGCTACCCTATCAGAAACTATGCAAATGAACTATAAATGTTCAATGCTCAGAATAAAGCCCAGTACGTAATATGCTTAAACAATGCAACAAGTGAACATTTTGTCAGTAATTATCTGATACAACTTTCAGAGACCAAATTGTGCTGTTATTCACATCCAGACCTTAAGTCTTCTTGTTCTGGCCTGAATGGATATGGACTACATTCTCTAGTTCATATGTCTCCCATGCATGCGCATAGTAGGTTTTATAAAATAACTTCAGCTTTTATAAACACAAGATCAAATAAACAATATGCAATAAAAATCTTTACTTGATCTTAGAATTCAACTTAAATGATTTAGTATAAAACGAAAGAAATTTATATTTGTCTTATGTCTACAATAATAGAGAGCACACTGGTTCTTTTCAGCATTAAGTTATCTTTAAAAAATGCTTTGAGGTAAAACAAAACAAAACAAACAAACAAACAAACAAACAAAAACCAACCAAACAAAAAAGAACAAAATGGTCTTATTGCTAGGAAATGTCCCCAGGGTTAAAAATCACCAGTGTATGATTATAGGTAAAGTGAATGAGGCTCCCTTCCCCTAGAGGCTCTGGCACCCAGACAATGAGCCCAGGACCTGTGTCCCTGTCCTTTGACTCTTGAGTTACCCTGCTGAGTCAGACAACCAAGAATAAATTGCAGCCAACAGCAGAGAAGATTTTTCTGATGCAAAAACCTGACCTTTAAGAACCTTTGGCTTGAATATCTTCCTGTCAGGCTGCAGAAAATTGACCATCTTTGAACTGAGCATTTCCACACAGTCTCCTGCTTCCATCATCATGGTTTTAAGCAGAATGTGTACAAAACTCAGTTGCCTTTTCCACCTCTATTCCAGAATAAGCTGTTGACTAAAAGGAAGGGAATAAATCTAATTCTGTATGTTTTTTGTGCCTATGCTCATAGTTTTCTACTTTTCATTTTATCACCTTATATCCAACCTGTAACAGTACAAATGAATGTCATGCTTTGAGGAAAGTTTAAACATACACCGAGCTCCCAGCCAGAACTATGTTTGGGTGGCATCAAGTCTCTCCTTTCAGCTACTGACCTGCATACTTCGAAATTATCAGACCCATCATCATATGCGTCAGGAGGCTTCTGAGCAGAGGTGTTCACCTGGAGCCCCGAGTCATCCACACTCTGGCCCCCTTCTGGAGCTGCCAGGATTTCAATACTGGAATCAGTTTCTGAAAATCTTTGTGTGATTGCTTCTTTTTCCCTAAGTGTGTGCAAGCGTTGAGACTCTCTGTGGCAGTATCTGCCTTTACTCCCTGAATGGCTCCCTGGGGGTCTCTTCTCCTCCAAGGAACCCCGTGGCAAGGGAGGACTGCATTCTTGGTACTTTATGACTTTTCCTCTACAGATGTTTAAAGAATGACTCCCACATTCCATCAGCTCTTGGTGCTTTTCACCTTTGGATCCCAGCTCAACAAGTTCAATTCTGTCAGGAGTAGAGGACCCAGCCAAGCTTCCACATGGCTTATTATTATTTCTCCTTCTTCGAGACAGTCTGAATTTAACCTGAGCTCGTCTTTTTGCCTGAACCCAGTGACTCTCATCTGTGGAAGATGAATCTGAAGACTCCGTATTAAGTTCTCTCCACCTGGGACTTGAGATCTGGAGGTGAAAGTCATTTCTTCTCCCCTTTGCTTGCTCTTCTGAATGCTCATATCTCTGAGAGACCCTTCTCCTTCTCCTAGGCTTCTGTTTTACTGGTTTCTTACCAGACTCCTTGCTAGCATGGCTCAGCACCGTGACAGGGGTGCAGGACTCAAACGCATCTTCTGACATGTCATGCAAGATGGAAGATCTAGACAAGGCGTCAGACAGAGGGTAGGAAATGGGAATGGAAAGGAAAGTCATGGGAAGACAAAGAGAGAAAGAGAGAGAATGATGAAAAGAACAGCATGGCCAGAAGTTGGTAAATAAAGATAAACTGAGGAAAAACTAAGCAGGGTTTGGGGCGCAAGATCCATGGACAAGACAGAGCAGAAGCAGGAGCAAGATTCTCAGGTCAGGAAACAAAACTACAAAATACTGGTCTAAGAAACATTGAATAGGATCATTTACCCGGGACTTACCTGCAGATGTCCTGAGTAGATGGACAGACAGACAACCTTGACTGGCTCCTGGGAGCTGTCCCTGTGGTTGGGCTGCTTGCCTGGAGAAACAAGTTAGATAATTTGGCATCTTGGTTAAGGTAATACATGGTTGATATCTTGCTTTTTTTCCACATATTTAAAAAATTACAACAAGCGTGGCTGCTGGTCATGTTGCTCATGATGCAGCCCATTGAATGTGGGAAGTCAGAGGGCTTGTTTTGCAAAAGTAAAACTCGTTTGAGGAACTTGAAACAGCTGATGTGCTGCGCTGCTCTGCCGTTGCTTCATTTGTGAGAGAGGAAGATGATTCCACAGGTTTCTATTCTATTTACTATAAGCTCTGAAATGGAAGAGCTCAATTTGCCTGGGAAACAAATGAGTATGTAAAGGTCCCAATGAAATCAGGGGCTGCAATGTCAAGATGTGAGAAGGGCCATGATAGGCTGGTAAGCGTGAATAATTAAATTGTCATCGGGTGGCTAGATATTACCTTGAGTTTGCAACAAGGCCCCATGAGACCATATGTTTAAAAACACTTTGTAGTAGTTAAAAGCCTGCAGCTACTATTGTTGTGAATTCATTACTGGAGTAAACAAACCCATCTTTGAAAACATTGTTAACCTTTCTTACATTTTTGCCCCTCCCTATTGCATACTAACTTTGAGGCTGAGAGCCTGAAATAATTCAAACAGCACAAAGTTAAGTACATTTCACCAAATTCTTTCTTTTGAATTCCAACAGTTCTTGACTCCACTTCTGCACACAGTTATGTTTAATGCAGACAAGACTGATAAGTTAGAAGTATGGGCGTGCTGGTGATTCACTCTTGAACTTACACTGTGGCTTTATCTAATCTTTACAATAATTTCACACATGGGAAATAATTGGCAGGTCTGAGTTATTTAAATCACCTCTGCATATTCAATCAACACAATAAGTGTTTGTAGTAAACACTACAATTGCTTCTAAGTACAGTTGAGAAAGCTGAGAAATTGAAGTAGCTTTTGGTTAAGACACAGAAGAGTGAACATTTGGATCAAGAATCTGGCTTTGTCCTGCTATGTTCTAATCACCAGAGATGTAGCCTCTCTCCTTTGCACAAGAGAAACCAAGCTAATGACAGGTCCACATTCTGGTGTGACTGACTGCATCAGTAAAGTCCATAATTTTGTCGTGAAAAAAATAACATTAAGAGTAGAAAGATTGCAGAGTTCAAAGTATTTCTGAAAACTCTTGTGTTAGAAATATGGGAATGGTCTCACACTTAGGATTGTGTGGTTCAGAAAATTCTAAACCAAGAGGCAAGAGAAAAATTGTGTAAGTATTCATAGTTGGCCAAAAACTGGCATTCTAAGAAGGTCTAAAATCTGATCTCTGGATATTCTCTCTCTCTCTCTCTCTCTCTCTCTCTCTCTCTCTCTCTCTCTCTCTCTCTCTCTCTCTAATGGGGACTCATGTAGTCTAAAGTAGCCTTGAATTTTCTGTGCAGCTGAGAATTACCTTGAATTTATGATTTTCCTGTCTCCACCCCTCAAGTTCATAGAGTATGCCACTACATTGGACTTTTAATCTCTGGATCTCGTATATGTGTTTCCTTCTGTGACAAAAGAGTCTTTATACACATGATTAAGTTAGGGGTTTTGACATAGAGAGATTTTGCTGTAAATTTCCAGCAGGTTCAATATAATCATAGGACCCTATAAGAGGGAAGCAGTGGGGTTAGGGTAGAGAAAATGAAGGACAGAGAGGTCAGACAGGAGGCCTGTGTTTGGGAAGGTAAAAGCTCTGAGCCGAGGAAGGAAAATGGTCTGGAGATACTGGAAAGGGCTAGAAAATTCATCCCTCCTTTGTGTCTACAGAAGAGCTTGCAATTACCTTGATTTTATCCCAGTGGGATATGTGTTTGGCATTTGATCACTAGAATTATAAGATAATAAATTTGTGTATAATGTCAACTATTTTTCATTAGTCTTATACTACATATAGAAAAATTACATTTTTTTTCTATAGTTTGGATAACATTAAAAGTCAAGTGTGAGTCATTAAAGAAGAGATTGAGACATTCCAAGTGGATGAAAGGATACCATTGTGAATGCATTCTCAGCCTGATGTACATCTTTTGTGGACTTCTGATTTATACATTTCTATCACCTCATGAATGTTGTCTCTTTGGATATTTGAATATCTTTCAGTATCAACCCATGTTCCATGATAGTCAATATCTGTAACAAGACTCTTTTCAAGTTCTTATGTTTTTTCTTTCAGAAATAACACCGTTTTGAGCTGTCAAGATGGCTCAGTTGATAAAGGTGCTTGCTGTCAAGCCTGATGACTTGAAGTTAATCCTCTGGGCCCATATGGTAGACAGAGAGCACTAGGTCCTGTAAATTGTCCTCTGCCCCACTCATATGCACTATGGTATAGACATGCCCCCAATAGATAGATAGATAGATAGATAGATAGATAGATAGATAGATAGATAAATGCAATAAACAACTTAAATTCATAAAAGAACATCTCTGTATTCTTCTAACAGGTACAAAGCCAACATTTATAAACTGTATTTCTGTTCATTAAACAATAATAGTAAGTTTCCTTAGATTTGCATCTTACACCCCTCACATATCCGTAGAGATTAGCAGGGAGCTCTGAACGGACTAGGCAGTGAATGCAGACCATTTTTGAAGATTGATGATTACTCACTCTACAAAAATGAATGAGGCCTCAAGTGTGCTCAAATTGCTGCTGATGCTCTTACGGATGTGGACCACATCATGATGAGCACAGGTATGTGTGGCTCTGGTGCTGTGCAAAGACATTGAGAGAGGAGTAACAATAACAAACTCACTTTGTAATCTCATGTGTCTGCACAAATACATGTTGTGTTACGGGAAACATTTGTCACTGAATAAACACATAGAACAGGAAAAGCACATAGCTTTCTTTTGTAGAGTGTTTGGGTCCACAGTGACACGGAATCATGTAGTTTTTGCATCTGTAGCTTTTTACTATTCTGTTACTAGGAAACAGTCCATTTTCCCATAAAGTACACTCAAGTAGGTCAAACCAAAGATGACTTTATCTGTGATCAGCTGGTTTTCTTGTTTAACAGAAGATAAGACCTGTGTTCTTGAGCATCCCCTGAGCTCACCTACATTCTGACTGCTTCCCACCCATGGTCTGTACCTCTCTCTGCTCTTGGCTGCTTCCGGTTGCCTTCTTTCTCGATAAAAACCTGAAAGTGTGCAATAAGTTAATATCCCAGTGAGCATCTAGGTGAGACTGTGCCTGCAGCCCATGAAGAACATCCAGGTGAGACTGTGCCTGCAACCCAGTAAGAGCATCTAGGTGAAACTGTGCCTGCAGCCCACTAAGAACATCTAGGTCAAACTGTGCCTGCAGCCCACTAAGAACATCTAGGTGAGAATGTATCTCCAGCCCACTAAGAGCATCTAGGTGAGACTGTGCCTGCAGCCCACTAAGAACATCTAGGTGAGAATGTATCTCCAGCCCACTAAGAGCATCTAGGTGAGACTGTGCCTGCAGCCCACTAAGAACATCTAGGTCATATTGAGGTTATAGAAATGGAGACAAAATGAACTCCAGCTTATTTCACTTTTGATTTACTTATTCAGAAAACATGAATTAATGGTCCATGTACTACAACAGATACTGTGATGAATTAAGAAGCAACATCTCGAGGATTTTTGGTTTCAGGGAGATGTATATAATATATGATTTATAGAGCCTGCTCATAGGTAGCCTGATGAAGGAAGAATGACCACCACAGAGTGGAGCAGGGTTTAAAGTTCCTAGAGGAGCTAGTGCTGAACCTAAAAAGGAATAAGGAGAGTAAACTTGGAGGAGCCGTTCAGAGAGAGATGAGTGTGTAAGTGTATAAAGAGCAGAGGAAGAACTGCTCAGAAATTAATAGAATGTGCAGGATGCACGGGAAGATGTGTGTTGTTAGATTGGAACTAAGAATTTATGTATGTATGTATGTATGTATGTATGTATGTATGTGTGTATGTATCATCTATTATTTAACTATCATTTATCCATCATCTTTTATTTATTTATCCACCAATTGATTAATTACTTAGTATCTATTTCTATCTCTATCTGTTACCTGACTACCAAGTTATATATCCCTTAGTTTGTATAAAGCTGCATTTTGAGTAAATGGGCAATGGTAGGTTATTAAACAGTGGTGTTAGAAACACAATTAGTCATTTGGAAACTGTAAACCCAGTCTATCTTATAAATTGCACTAGCTCAGGTGGATAAAAGATTTAAATATAATAAAACCATAAATATATGTGAAAGAAACATAGTTATGTATATTTTTAATATTGTGTAATTATTTATAAGAATATGAAATATAAAACAGGAAAACATATAAATACAAGGATTTAAAAAAGAAAAGCTTCTAATTTACAGCAAAGAAACACAAACTCAAATAGCAACACAACCATAGGTAAAGCGCACAGGAGATTTGCCACATTTTATAACACATACATAGCCAAATGGCTAATTTGCCTAAGTCAGAGATCTCTCACAAATCATGACATAAATTTCCATTAAGAAAAATGAATTAGACACACAGACATGTAGTTCACACCAAAAGAACTGCAGAAAGCCAAGAACCATGTTTATAATAATCTCAGTTTCTACAAGCAAACACATGCAAAGTGAGTTAACAATGGTCTGTACTTTCACTGATCAAATCGGTACATTCAAAAAGTCTGATCATCTCGACCCTGGGCAATTAAGGTATGAAAATCCAACACTGCCATAGACCTTTAGAGTAATCTTACATTTTAAAAGATTTTATTTTTATTTGTGTGTGTGTGTACATGTGTGTGAGAGACCTGTATGTAGGTGCTACTAGAGAATAGAAGAAAGCATCATGCCCGCTGGATCTGGGGTTACAGGTGGTTGTGAATTCCCTGATGTGGGTGCTGGGATTCAAACTCAGGTTCCCTGTAAGAGCAGCAAACACTCTTAATTGCTAAGCCATCTCTCCATTCCTAATCCCATATTTTGACTACTTATTTATAGGGCAATTGTTAAACTTTAGTGAAATAGAAAATATCTACATAGTATAGAATAAGAATCTTATTCATAAAAAATTAAATTTTGCTAAAACACTTGTTAAATTGTTCAAAGACAAATTTCTATAAGGGTGCTCACTTTAGCTGTTTGTAAAAGCAAGAAATTAGAAATAACCCAAATGTTTAACTATTTACTATGAAATATTACAAGCTACTAGGTAAAATCAGGTATGGCATACATATACACATATACTCTTATGCAAATATTTAAATATTAATTTTAATTTATTTTCACTTTAAAATTTCCTTTTTGATATTCATGGTATGTGGCACTGTTATATAAGAGTATTTCATACAATTATACAATGCACATTGAGCATATTCTACCCTTTATCACCCTACCATATACACATGAATCTATTTTAAAGATGAAGATTACCTTTCAAAATTGTATACAGTGTAATCTTGCTTGAGAAAATTGTATTTTGTTGGTGTCTATTTGCATATTCACATGAAAAGTCTAAACATAGAGAGCTGACTGTTGGTAGTGATCATCTCTGGGAGGGTGTGTTGTGAAAATCTTGTTTTTTAATTTTATGTTTCTATAATTTAAAGTTGTTAGTTTTAATAACAAGAATAATTTTCAATCATATTGACAATTATTTGTGGATTTCTCTCTCTTTAATATTAAAGTGATTAACATTATCTACTCAACATTTTGTTTAAACATGCCCCTCTTCACTTAAATATAGTCATCACACTAAACAAAAGTAGAGTTCGCATGGAGACATGAATTCATGGATCTTGTAACTGTTTTGTAGAGATCCCAGAGCTGTAACGAGATGTCAAATGACAGAACTCTTTAGATTTATTCTTAGGAAGTCATGCTTGCCTTGACTAATGGAATCTGTCCTGCTTCCTGAAGAAGGTATGCAGCAGCCACAGGCTTACAGGTCTCAACTCTGGCTAAAAATTGGAATTTTGGGGCAAGTTTTTAGTAATAATGTGTCTGAATATGAAATCCCAGCACAGGAGTGGAGATCAGTATTCTTGAAAGCTCCACAGTGACTCTATGGCACACCTGGAGTGAAGAACCACTGACTTTGGCTGGAGACACTATCTTACTCTTAGTTTTCTATCAGATTTTTTTTTTGCCAAGACTCCAGTGAGATGATTACACACACACACACACACACACACAGAGAGAGAGAGAGAGAGAGAGAGAGAGAGAGAGAGAGAGAGAGAGAGAGAGAGAGAGAAGAGAGAGAGAGAGAGAGACAGACAGACAGACAGACAGAGACAGACAGAGACAGACAGAGACAGACAGAGGAGAAAGAGGTCTTCTCTAAATTCTCTGAACCTCACCTTCATTTATCTGGAAGAGATCTTGAAACTTGACATAATTTTGCTACAACCCTAGTGGAGGAGAAGGAAGGTGTGACTTGGGGATATTTATAGTATAAAGACACTCAAGTTGTCCTCTGCTTCTGACTACTTGTGGCTGAATAGTATGACAGAAAAAGAACAATGGAAGACGATGTGATCCCTGTCTTCCATTCATACACTAGACACAGTGTGGGAAGCAGGGATGAGGTTGGGGCAGTCTGTATGAAAGATTCCCCAGAGTCTATTTGGAAGAAACCATGACCTGATCCTGAAACCTGATCCTCCTTTCCATGTTCCTCTATAAGTTCAGCATTTCAAACAGCATGGGCAGTGGGAGGTATAAGCATCCAGAACACATGGATCTAGCTATGTTTTCTCCTAGGGTACAGGAGGAAAGAAATCCACTTAACCTGTGCTTAGCTGAGACTGCTCACCTATGTAAATAACCAAGGGTCACCATAGCTGCAGTAGTATGATTTTATTACAGGACCGTAGGAAAGGTTATCTAGCCAAGAGGCCTAACATTTCCAGTGAAAGGTAAAACTTGAAATAGGTTGGAAGCTGAACCTGGCTTAACTGTAAGTGGAAAGCTGGTCCCCAGTTCCCCAGCCAGGAACACTTCTGCATCCAGTGTGTTAAAAATCAGGAGGACAAAACTCTATCCAGAGGCTGCCACAAGATATTAATAAAGTTGAAAAGAAGAAATTTTGAGGGATTGTTCTTGACTAACTTGTGAGCTGCCAGTGACTGAAGTTTTTTTTAATTATTAATTTACTTTTCACAATCAAGCATTTCCCACATCATCAGCACTGGGAGATCAGGGTTGAAAATGCAGACAGATCATGATTAGAAGTTCACATTTCCCCACCCAGTTACAGAAAAATTACCCAGTGACATCCTGAAGGTTTTGTGGGATTCCTAAGAACATGACAATCATCTGTGTAATGGTCTGACCACACAATCTAGAAGGCTCTTAAAGTGAAGTGTTTTGACATTGTTGTTTAAATTATATTGCTTATTTATTTGGCAGGAGGAGACAGAATGGCTCAAGGTCTGGGGCCGACTTGAGGGAGTCAGTTTTTTCTTGCATCATGTGGGTCTAGGGATTCAACTCAGATTAGCAGGCTTGTCTTCAGTTGCCTTTACCCTCTGAGGCATCTTACACCCACCTTCTTTTGAGACCGGGTCTCACTGGCTGGCCTGTAACTCATTATGTATAGACCAGGTTCATCTTGAACTCACAGAGATCTATCTCCCTGCTTCTGCCTCTTGAATGGTGTACTACCACACTTGAAGTTGTTGTTGTTGTTGTTTTTAATCCTATGGAGTATTAATGAAATATAAAGGGAGAAAGTTGTGGAGCATAAAAAGTAGAAAAGAGAGGCTGGTTGGGTGGTCTTAACAACCCTTTGGTGCCTGTTATTTGGAAGGAATGGAGTACCTTTTAAGGGAAAATCAAATTTGCCATTGACAGCCGGCATCACTTGAAGAGGGGCTTAGAACAAGACAAGGCTCTTCTAGTGGGTCGTAAATAGAAAGCAGAAGCAACAACAGGGAATCCTAGCACATGTTTCCTGTTGAAACATAGAGTCAAATAACCAAAACAACCAACTGTTGTTGTTTTGCTAAATGGCTAATTGGTCATGAAATGGTCATGCATGTCAAATCACCTTCTAAATATTTACATGCTACAGACATGTGCCAGCCAACCTGGCGATGTCACTGCTGTACCTCAAGTGGGTGCCAACGATTTCTTATTTTCCAATTCCATTTACACTCACCTGTCCTTTCATAAGCCAGAACAGGAGGGAGTTAATTCCAGTAGGGACAATGCTTAATCAAAGTGGAGAGTGGGAGGCTGTGCTCATATAAGTGATCTATCTCACTCCAGTGGAAAAATCGGAGAGACAATAGATATTTCTTGGAATTATCAGAATCCTCAGAACCAGGTCTCCCCGAATTAACTCAAAGTGTATCTTCAAGTTGACCATCATAGCATTGTATCATAACCTTTTTATTTCCTCACAGTTTCTGAGACATTTCTCCAACACTGTACCCACAAACAAATTCTTGTCAAGTATATTGTTGTAAGTAAGGATCAAACTGAGAAGCAGTTGATGGGGATGAAGATGGGAATGATGAAATTTTGGAGGTAGGCTGCTGACAGACTAACAAGGGGTCTTTTTGGAGTGCTAACAGAACTTAGTGAGCTGTCACTCAACAGTTCCCAGGATGGATGAGATTTGGGTGGAAAGGCAAGCATGGAGTAGTTCTAGTGTTTGCAGAATAAAGGTCAATGAGAATTACACAGATATGTCATGGTTAGCTGTTCCCAGGCTTTATTAACTGCCTCGGAAATGACTCTTAAAGAGAAAGGCAAATCCAGCTAAGCTGGCTATCAAAACTGCCAAAGCCTGCATACAATCATGCCTCCAAGTGTCGATATGTAGTTGCTAGGCGACCTTTAATAGACAGAGGCTGAGATGGAGGATAAATGCACCAGCTGTAGTCCTTCAATTCTTGGATCCATCCTTGGGAGTTTCCCCTAAACCAAGCTCTGCTGCCACACCTGTGTCTTTTACATGAGGTATTCTCTTAACTTCTGTTGTTAGCTCTCTTAAAGACACAGTTTATAAGTTTATAAACTCAAGTTCCATTTGCTTTTGGGATACCATCTTACAAGGACTCCAGTTTGCAGTAAGGCTCGTTAAGGAAGGGAATGGCTCAGTTGCCTTTAGCCTACTGGCTATGGGTGGGATAGGACCTCTGTTGGTCTTTTCTGTGTCAAACACACAGATTGCAAGCCCAGCGCCACTTTGAGATCTTTGGCAGCAGTTAACCCTGCAGCTCACACAAGACTGAGCCTGTATGATAATGAGTATTCAGAGATGGGTAATGCCTAGGGGGCCCTCACCAACCTAAGACAGAACGCCTGAGTGGCCTGGGCAGGCGTCTCCATGATGGGAAAGGTGACCTGCTGACGTCCCACACAACCTAAGTCAGAAGCTCATTTTTTAGTAAAAGGGGGACCTGTAGGGTCCTGGCCCCGTTTTGGGTAACTGTTGCCTTGCTTGCTGACCTTAACCTTGATATCCTTCCTATGCTAATTCCCTGCCAGGTTCCTAAATGCTTAAGGGAAGTTCCTTGTCTGTGTATCCTGCATAATGGGCATTAGCAGCTTAGATGCAAGATTGTAAAACATAGATAGTGAACTTCTGCCCTCCGGGGTTCTCCCGTTGTGCTGTATTTAAGACCTCTTCCCTCCTTCAATAAACGCACTTGGCATTAAATAAATAAATAATAAATAAATAAATAAATAAATAAATAAATAAATAAATAAATAAATGAAATAAAGTGAGAAAAAAAAAGACACAGTCTCATAGCTCAGGCTTTTCTTATTTACTTCAATGCTATCTTGAATTTCTGACTCTCCTGCCTCTATCTCCAAAGAGCTGGGATTCCAGTTGTGTGCCTGGTTTTATTCAACGCAAAGGTCTGAATTTAGGGCTTCCTGCACACTAGGCAAGAACTCTACAAACTGAGGCACATTCCCAGCCCATTGGCTTATGGTCTGTTTCTGTCTATCTCACTTTTTCCTTCTCCCCCACTCCTGTTGTCTATGATCATTTCCCAAACATGTTACTTGCAAAGGCACTTGTCTTAAGCTCTACTTTTGTGAGAACATACACCTTGATGTCAGTGGATTAGGGCAGTTGTGCTGGCAGGTTGGTGGATCTCCAGGACCGTGCATGAGTTGCACATTAGAAGAAGAGGTTGGCTGACTGTTGATACTGAACCTGCTGGCATGCATTATTTTCAAATTCCTGTTTGTGTACAATTCCCATCTACTATGTGCCCAGTTTGTAGGTCTGGTGTTCAGTGTCTGTCCCACTGTACAGATACCAAGTCCTATATCCAGACCTTCCTTTAACTTACTAGGGTTAATTACTAAGAAATAAAATAATAAGAGTTCTTATTGCCTTTCATTTTTTTCTTTTGTGTTCTGCATTCCAAGGAGCTCTGAGATTTTTATTCTCCAAGTTACCATTTTTATCACATATTTTTCCTTCTTAGAAGGGTCTCAGTGACTCCTCATTACTTAGCAAATTAAGAACAAGGACCAGTTTGGTATTTAGTGATTTTTTTTTGTTTGAATCTAATTTAAGTTTCTGGTATTGACTCATCCATTTCTCTTAATTCCTGTGTTCCAGCAAAAGCTGGCCCATTTGCAATTTCTAAACATGACTGTACTTTTGTTTCCATGCCTTCGTAGAGAGAAGATCAACAAAGCTCAGGCGTGGAGTGTCCCTCAAGACTAGGCAGTTTTCCAAGCTTTGCACCCATCTGTTTCTCTGAACTCCAAGGGTCTTCATCTTGCTTTCTTCCAGAATTTATTTTCATCACCCATATCCTTCTCTAGTCATCGCCAAGTTGCCGCAGGCTTCTACAGCTAATCTTTTTTCCCTTTCACTGCAAACGAAAAGGAAGAGGCCATGCCTGCTCATTGTGGAAATGATGTCTTCATGGTGTCCGGCACTGAGCAGGCAGCCAATCGAGAGTCCTGGAGCAGACTTGATCTTAATCATTGTTGAATTCTGTTTAACTGAGAGCTTGGTGAGAGTGGAACTGAGTTGAATTGTTCTTAGTAAATCCTATCCTGATTGCAGGAGAGATAGAAATGACAATCATTTCACAAGGAACAATGAAGAAATTCAGTCCTGAATTGTAGTGAGAGCAACCCCATCTCTTAACAGAGTAAAAGAACCAGGGTGAAAATCTTATTTAGATCTTGAGACCCTATCCTTGGAAAAGGGAATCACAAAGTGTATGAAACAAGTGCCAATCACCTGTTTTCTTTGTCATACATATATATTCCTATTTAGAAAATGACATAATTATAGCATGCAGAGAAGAGCATGTGTTTTAATGATTTTGAAACTGGCAGGGACTGTTTAAAAGGAAAATGCAGTAATTGAGGGTAAAAATGAATCAAAATATTTTAAATGCATGGTCTCATTCAGCAGCAATGTATTGTTTTAATTTGCTAGTTGGTACATTACAAGAGCTTGGGTTATTTGTTCATCCCTTTAATAGGTGCAAGATTGAAATGGGGATGGGAAGGGAAAAACGCCAATTGGTTGGATGAGCAGAATAATATGTTCTTCGAAATGAAGCATTCTTTATAATGGATGTTTACTTCAGAAAATCACACTGTACAGTGCATTGAAATGGGAAAAACAAACAGGAGGCCAGCTGCATTAATTTTATCAAAGTTATTTATATCATCAGTATAATTAAAGGCAGTAATTTCAAATTAGGTTTTTGAAGAATCCCTTTATAGGCAACACAAGGCAACTTGTCTCCATGGCATCTCAACCATGATTGTGCTCTGGAGGTGGAGGGAGGGCAAAGTTAACTACTGCCAATTGGCCTTGGCATTCTGAAAATTAATTATTGTTTGAAAAGATTCTAAAGCTGTTACCTCCCGCTGCCCTGACCAGTTTAGATCCATTGCACAAGGAGAGCCCAATAAATAATTTATGGATATGACATAGAATAATCATGCATAATCATTTACAAATGGCTTCGCGTATTTAGTGATACATTAATAATACACAAGAAGCAGCATTCCAGAAACTACAGATGGGAAAACATTGCACAGAAGCTTCTCTTGTACATATAAAAAAGCCCCCATTAATTTCAGAAGCAGTTCCTGAGCAGCATGCTGAAGACTTAAATGCAAAATGAAATATTATACTGGATCTTGGGAATAGGAATAGAAATTATCCCTAAAATTACCCCCCCCCCCAAAAAAAAACTCTGCTGGTGATGAAAAAGATACTCCAATCACTTTAAAAATGGATACGTTTAGAGAGAGTCCCCTCTAATTCCCATCTAACACATGACAGCATTTGCAATGGTGGTCATCTGGCTCTTGCCTAGTCAATAACGGGAGTTCATTTGTTAGAATGTCCCCTGCAGCTCTGGAGTGGTGGAACTGTATCAGTCTAGCATTATACGGGACACCTTCTCATCGGTTGCCAGTTCCAGCCTTTCTTTCACCCTCATTACAGCCATACAGAATTTGCTCAACATTTAAGCTTTTCTCTAGTAACATAAACTTTTAGTGTTTATTTATCCTCATGATGATGCATGCCCCCACTCCTATAGTTGGTCCTTAGGTCCTCTTTTCACTTTAAATAAGCTGGGAGTCCATTTTCAGATTCATTTATTTATTTTTCATTTTAAGATATGTTGTTCTCTGTCTGTCTGTGTGTATGTCGGTGCGTGTGTATGTGTGCGTGCGTGTGTGTGTGTGTGTGTGTGTGTGTGCGTGTGTGTGTGTGTGTGTGTGTGTATCTGTGTGCAGGTATATGTATATGAGTGAAAGTGCCTATAGAGGTCGGAAGGTTTCAGCTCTCCTGGAGCTTCAGTCAGAGAGGTTATGAACTGTCTGACATGGGGCTGGAAACCAAGCTAGGGTCCTCTGCAAGAGTAGTATTCCTTCTTCATCAATGAGCCATCTCTCCAGCCCTTTCCATTTGAAATGTTCGGGTTTAGAATATACATTTAGAGCTGTGAGGAGTAAAATTTATCTGAAAGACAGGAAACAGGAGACAAATCATTACAGGAAGATTGTGGACCTTCAATGTCCCGCTGTACAGTGTTGTACCTTATTTGATATGTAATTAGTGAGTGGTCTTGAGGAAGAGGTGAGAGTGATAAGAAGTTTACTTGAAGTGGTATGGCATTGCGGTTTAACATTTGCAGAATAATGCTTTGAAATATATTTTAAATGTTTATTAGAAAAACAAATACCTTTTTAAGTGGACTCAAAAATATTTAGGACATTTTCATTGAGTTATTTGCCTGCCTACTTCTGAGTTATATGAGTGCCAGCATTTTTGTACAATTTTTTGGTTCTATGTCCTTTACCCAGAGAACATTTAAGTGCAAAAGTTTTAAATTGCATTGAGTATAATTTATCAGCATCTTGTTTTGTGCTAGTGTGTCTCATCTAGAGACAAGCTCTGCTTACCGAAGGTCACAGATTTCTACCTGTGTTTTGCTCTAGTTTTACTCCTTAATTTTTGTGTTAAATTCTAAGAATCTTTCCAGGTCAGTTTTCAGTGAGAAAGGTTAAGATTTTTTTTCTGCCTTGTCACTATGATTTTGTTACAATTGCATTTCTTTGATAGATGAGTTATGTCTGGAAGTTAGCAGTCTGTTGGAAACTGGATTAAAGGCTACCATTATTTCAGCAAAGCATAGCATCTGGATGCATTGTGTCCTTACCCTAAGACTTTGTCAAAAGATGAAATTAAGAGTGAGATGCTAATTTCTATGTCAGAAGATATTTTGAAACATCAGATAAATCACAATATGGCATACATATTATTGGCTGTTCTTGCTTGGTTTTGCCATGAGTGTCAAGAGCAGAAATAAGCAGAAAGATTTGACTAATTCATGGTCTCACCAGGGAAGATGTGGGAAAAATGCTGAGAAAGTATAGAAAAAGGTGAGTGTGGACCAGCTGTTATTTGCTAGAGAGATGACTATGGATAAAAGGGAAGATGTATTATTTACTTGCTGGTAAAGTAAGTATGTCAGAATTTCTGAAACTATGTTTTAAGTGGGTTTGGCTGCAACATGTGCCAGTAGTAGACCTGAATAACCTCTACATGGTGCTGCTTTTGCTAATGTGGAGAAGGCAGAATTGTGGAGTCACACCATTTCACTGACATTTGCAAGGTAGGCCAGAAATGTCAAGGAAAAGGGTGCTGCAGCTCTGGAGCCACTGCAGAGTCCTGGCAGATCTAGTGAGGCTGTTGGATGGACCTACACAAGAGAACCCAGAAGTGTAGAGCAACAAGGCATGGGACACTTAGCAGCAGAAGGCTGTGACAGGCTGTTGACATCATCTGCTGCCTTGGAGAGGACATCTGTAAATACGGGACTACTCGGTCCCCACCAGAGCATACCCAGGATGCCGGAGTTGGACGTTTAGGTCTTGCTCTGATGGTCCCATTACTCTTTTCGGTTTCTCCATTCTTGGTTTTGGAATAGGAATATATATTATGTCCCTTTCACACCACCGTGTTTTAGAAATGTATATATTGTTATTTGAAAATGAATTTTTTTTTTACAGACTCACACCTAAAATAATTTGCCACAAATCAGATGAAACTTACAGCTTGAATGTTTGAGCAATGCTAGAATTGTTGTCTGTACAACTCTTAGGAATTGAATGAACGCTACTTGCAAGATGAGGTAGACCTCCAATTCTTCACAGATGAAGATAGAATGCTATGGTTTGTATAGAGGTTTGGTCTTAATCATTGGTCCATGTGACTGAAGGCCTTACTCCTTAGTGTGGTTGTAGGAAGGTGGTGAAAATTTTAAGAGGCAGGACTATGCCTTTCTATATAGACCGGGCATTCTTGAACTCATAACCCTCCTGCTTCACTCTTCCAAGTGCTGAGATCGCAAACATACTCTACAACACCCACACTCAATGTGATTATTATAATATACACTGCATGCAATGAATGTCTGACATATGACCATTGTTATATTCCAATGTCTTAATGTGAAAGTAAAAGTCAGTGAAAAGGAAAAATTTTGCTTTGACATTATGCCTTCATAAAATAATAATTCATATGGCTTGAAATTTGTTCCTATGTTTGTTACAAAATATTCTTATCTACTCTTTCCATCCAGTTTTCTTAAAAAAAAACCTGTCAAATATCTGTCATGCTATTTGGTTTGGCAGGTAGTGTTGCTTAGTGAAGAAAACACAATGGGAAATATTTGTAAAGGTAATAAGTAAGATCAAATAAGAAAGTAGATTAGAGATGGAGTGATAGACAGGCTGTTAAACACAGGGTTGAGTTTTGTGAGCGAGAGGAACCTTTATTGTGTGTTCTTTGCCCTGATTCATAACTCTTCCTCACCCCTGCCTCAATCCACAGACCACCCTAAGGAAAACCAAGACAGAGTTCACCAGTGTTTCCACAATTTGAATTTGTACTTCTTTGAATTCTGTAAACAGCTAATGAGCTAATCTTGTGGGAGTTTGGAGAATATTAACATTGAGAGAGATGCGGAGAGAAGAGGCTTGCCTCATGCTTTTGCAGAGGATATCAAGGATTCTATTAAAACAACAGCAACAGCAACAACAACAACAACAGCAGGCCATTCATGTGATATTTTGGCCAAGAATTTGGTTTCATTCTCTTAAGGTCCTGAGCATATGACTGAGATTGAAGTTGATAATAAGCTAATTTTTTTTTTTTTTTGGTCAGAGGAAATTTCAAGATGGGAGTCTTCAAGCTAGTGCTGAGAAAGCAGTTATAATTGTTAAAGAAGTCAGTACCACTTTAGACAAAGCTCCAGTACTCATCTTATGGAGACCCAAATTCACTGCAAAGAAGAAACTGAAATTGAAGAGGTTCTCTGCTCCCCACATACAACTGCTTTGGGAAGTGTTTTTGTAGAGTCAGCAGACAGAGCTGATTATGTCCGAGAGTGACAGGCTACACCTCTAGACAGCAGTAGAACTTGGCAGAGTCATCCATTTGGTACTGGCTTTACAGGCATGAAAGACACAGGATTGACAGGGTCTACAAAGTTCTATTTTCAGAGAGGTGTTGATGCCAGGTGATATGTGTCAGATCAAAATTCCTGAAAGAAGTCCCTGAGAGGCCATTATTTGAATCTGAAGACAAAGCCTACGTTGTAATGGAAATCTCAATATGTTGGAGATTCCAGGACCTTGGATGTCCATCAAGAAAGCTGCAGACACGAAGTGAGCTGGAGAGAGGAAGAGACAGGGGAAGAGGAAGAATGTGTGCACTGGCAGCAGAGCTGAAAAACTGGGGCTACTCAAACCCCGTGGAGCCCAGGTAACTACATGAAGAGTTCCAGAATCCACACAGGGCTGCAGGAGTCAGTCTTTGACATTTTGGGTTTTTTCCTATTATACCTTGCTGTGCCTTTTCTTCCATATTGGGATGGAAATGTTCACTCTCTGCCATTGCACATTGGGAATATGTAACTTGTTTTTTTTTTATTTTACAGGAGCTTACACTTCAGAGATTGTCTTGAATCTCAGAAGACACATTGTCTTCTTAAACTGCCAAAATCGTTAAAGTCTATGGGAACTCTTGAAATTGGATTGTATTTTGCATTATGAAATAAACACAAGACTTTAAAGACAAGGGGTAAATTTAAAGTGATACATTAGGCTGTTAAGTTGACAAAGGGTAGAGTTGTGATGGTTAAGCTCCATTGCTAACTTGATGCATTCTAGAATTACCTGGGAGATGGGTCTCTGGGTATGCGTGTGGGGGATTACCTTGATTAGGCTAATTGACAGGATCTCCCCGTTGTGGGCAGTACCACTCCCTGGGTTTGAATCCTGGACTACATAAAGTGGATAGCAGTGACAGGAGCACAGCCTTCTTCATTCTCTGCTTCTTGACTGCAGATGGAGTGTAACTAGCTGGCTCAAACTCCTGCCAGTGTGACCTTCCAAACATGATGAATTGATTATATGACCTTAAACTCTACGCCACAACAAGCCATTCCTTCGTTAAGTTGCATTTGTTAGAGTATTTTATCACAGCAAGTAGAAAAGTAACCATGACAATATCTAATTATATTTGTACTGTGTTTATGCAAAATGTTTTTTTTTCTGAAAGTCATCTATGTTTAGATAAAAGCCTGAGATATCGCCTTCTGTTCTATACAACAACTTAAATAAATTGTCAACTTCAAATCTAGGTGACATAAGTTTGATTCTAAAATGGGATTATTGTCATTTTAGGTCACAGTAAAATTTTGTAGGTGTTCGGTTGGAAATCACAAAGCTGGCACACTTGGAAGAATCAAAGAGTCCATGAAGCAGCTTTCCAGTCTTGTCATTTTCTCTTTGATTTTCACACATCTTCTCTGTTTTCTCCACGCTAACTTCATCGCCTTCTTCTTTTCTATTTTCTGAGAATAGATTTATACGATATATCCTGATTATAGTTTCCCCTTCTTCTGTTCCTCCCAGTTCCACCCCTCGCTCCCCTCTGGGTCCACTCCCTTTCTGTCTCTCATTAGAAAAGAACGGGATTCTAAGAGGTGACAACCGAACATGACAAAATAAAATACAATAAGCTGAAGCAAAAGCTTTCATATCAAAGTTAGACACAGCAACCCAACAGGAGGGAAAGAGTCCTGAGAGATGGCAAATGTGGAAGAAACCCACTTGTTCTCATAGTCAGAAGTGTCATTAAAAATAATAAGCTAATAGCTGTAATATATACGCAGAAGATTTGCTGCAGCCCTGTGTAGGTCCTATGCCTGTTGCCTCAGTCTCTGGGAGCTCATAGGCAGTTTGCTTAGTTGATTCAGAAGGGTGTGCTCTCCTGGTGTCCTCCATCCCCTCTGGATCTTACAATCTTTCTGCCTCCTCTTCCACAGGATTCACTGAGATTTGATAGAGAAGGGATTTGATGGAAACCTCCAATTCTGACTCTCTCCACATAATGTCTGGCTGAGGGTCTCTGCATCTGTTCCCTTCTGCTGCCAGAGGAAGCTTCTCTGATGATGGCTGAATAAGGCACTGATCAATGAGTGTTGCAGAATGTCATTAGGAATCATTTAATTGGTTTTTTTTGACCAGTTGTATTTGGTTTTACCTTAGGTCTCTGGGCTTTCTAGTTTCTGATTCTTGGTTACCAAAGCAGTGTCAGGTTCCTTCTCGTGGAGTGGGCCTTGAGTCAAATCAGGTATTGGTTTGCTACTCCAACAAGTTCTGTGCCGCCATTGCCCCAGCGTATTTTGCAAACAAAACAGATTATAGGTCAAACATTCTGTGGCTGGGTTGATGTCCATGTTTCTCTTTCAGTAGCCTGAAGAGCACCTTCCTACTCCAAAGACACTAGAATGTAGGGGGTGCATGCTCCATGCAGGCATCAGCTCAACCTTTCCATGTTCAATGAGATGTGTGAATGCTGTCCTCATCAATGCGGCCCCACTGTCAATTTTCAGAGAGCAACCCTTTGTCTTAGCATCAGCCACTTAAGATGCATTTATTGATAATTCTCTGTTTAGATCTGTACTCCACTTTTAAATTATATTTCGTTTTTTGTTACCTAGTTTATATATATATATATATATATATATATATATATATATATATATATATATATATACACACATATTTAGGATATTAGTCCTCTGTCAGATGTGGGTTTGGCAAAGATATTTTTATTTTCTATAGGCTCCCATTTTGTACTATTGACAGTGTCCTTTGCCTTACAGAAGCTTTTCAGTTTCATGAGGTCCCATTTATCAATTGTTGATCTTAGTGCCTGAGTTATCAGTGTTCTGTTCAGAAAGTCTTCTCATGTGCCAATGAGTTCAAGGCTATGCCCCACTTTCTCTTCTATCAGGTTTAGTGTAACTGGATTTATGTTGAAGGCTTTGATCCACTTGCACTTGAGTCTTGTGCGGGGTGATAGATATGGATTTATTTGCATTCTTCTACATACAGACATTCAGTTTGACCAGCACCATTTGTTAAAGACACTGTTATTGCTATAATTAATGAGGCAATTCCATGTAGTTTATCTGGTAATTAAAAGAGGTTTATTTCAGGGGTAACTTACAACCAATAAGGGGTCGATTACAGGATCTGGGAGAGATGAGGTGTAGTCCAGTGTAGTTCTCTGGGGAACTCTCACTTGGTCTGCAAATCCAGCCTCCAGGACCACGAGGAGCTAAGAGAGCGAACATGGATGCATCTCGGGTCTTAAGGGGTCCCTCTTGGCTACACTCCAGGGGCAGGTAATAGGCAGGTGTGGCAGTTACTTGCTGCCATACTAGGGCCAGTGTTTCAAGGTCAAAGCTGGAACAGCTACCCACTACACACTGTCTTTTTCCAGTGTGTATTTCCGGCTTCTTTATCAAAAACCATGTGTCCATATGTGTTTGGATTTATGTCTGGGTTTTCAGTTTGATTCCATTGATCAATGTGTCTGTTTTTATGCCGATACCATACAGATTTTATTACTATAGTTCTATAGTACAACTTGAAGTTGGGGATGTTGATACCTCCAGCAGTTAGTTTATTGTACAGGATTGTTTTTCGCTACCCTGGGTTTTTCACTTTTCCATATGAAGTTGAGAATTGTCCTTTCAAGATCTGTAAAGAATCGTGTTGGCATTTTGGTGGGGATTTCATTGAATCTGTAGATTGCTTTTGTTAGGATGGCAATTTTTACTATGTTGATTCTGCTGATCCATGAGCATGGGAGAGCTCTCCTTTTTCTGATATCTTCTTCAGTTTCTTCAAAGACTTGAAGCTTTGGTCATATAAGACTTTTACTTGCTTGGTTAGAGTTTTCTCAAGATATTTTATATTATTTTAGGCTATTGTGAAAGGTGTTGCTTCCCTTATTTGTTTCTCAGTCTGTTTGTCTTCTGTATACAGGAGGGATATGGATCTTTGAGAAAAATTTGTATCCAGCTACTTTGCTGAAATTGTTGATATGCTGTATCAGTTTCCAATTAGAATTTTTGGGATCACTTATGTATACTATCATATCATCTGCAAATAAAGAAATGATAAGCTCAGGAACTTAAAGGCTTTGTGGACTTTGCTGATAAGCATGAAGAACACTATCCCTTGCCTGAAGGTATGCATGTGTTGCGGCTAAGCTCATTCAATCATCCTATACCCCGGGGACAGTGGCTGTTCCCAGGGTGAGCTGAATCAACCAGAGTTAGGTTTGGGAGCTCTATTTGCAGAAGCTTGGCAAGAGAGTCCCCACCTCTCTGCTAGGAGATGATCAGCTTGCAACCATTCTTAGCTCTGTGTTGAATAAATGAAATCTATCTGTAATGGGCCAGACAGTCAGCAAAGCAAAGATGGCTTTGATGATGCTTGAGGTTCTGGGGTCTGTTCATCCTCATCAAGTGACTTAAACTTTTTGTTCAAAACTCATGTAATTGAATGAATGCCTTAAGATCTTCATCAGCACTCAATGAGGTAGATAGATTTTGCAACTCTTTCTTTTCAGAGAAAATCCTCAGGTTCAATGAAGCTAAATGGCTTAGGTCAAGCTATAGGCTTAGGCCAGGATGGCAAACTGGATTTCAAGCCAGTTCAGTTTTTAAAATCCTTGATAACCAACTGCTTCTGATGACACATGGCTTTGGAACCTGCTCATAGCTTTAATATCCTACATGCTAATCTGTATATATGGAGTTATGCTATCCTTTTCCTGGGTACCCCATCACCTTGTCTTCACAGAATCAAGAATAAGAGAACCTGTGAATATTCAGATCCTATTGTGTTAATTAAAAAATTTTATTTGAGACACTGTCATGTAGTCCTGGCTGTTCTCAAACTAGCTGTACAGTTGAGGATGACCTTTAATTCTGATATTTCCACCTTCGCCTCCCAGGTTCTGGGAGGATAAGCATGTACTACTACGTGTTTTGTTATGAAGCACTAGAAATTGAACTCAGCGCTTTGTGAGTGCTAGGCAAGCACTATCCCAACTGAATCACATCCCTTCCCCTTCATGTAGATTTTCATATTCAACGGCACTTCATTCCCCATCCAAGTAACCAGGAAGAGCCTTCTGCACCTAGCTTCCTCTGACCTGTCTTGGCTGGATGTGTCCATTAATCTTCTAGAGAAGGCAGTAAAGACATGAGAGGGTCAGGAGTGGAATTTAAACTCTGGCATCCTGCTTAGGATTGAAGTGTTTAATCTAGGAAGAAAAGCAAGCTGGCAGCTTCATATAGTTTCTCTATTCATTATGTACAGAATGAATCCATAAAACTCTCATTTGATAATTCATGAGAGAGAAGTGTTCCTCGCCAAAGACGTGAGAAATTCTAGGGGGAAAAGGAGAAAGACCCAAGGGATAGTATGTATACGTGCCTACATGCATGTTTTATATTATTATTAATGATTTAAATTATACCCAACCTTGTTTACAATATTTGCTGTTTTAATTATCTGCATTAAAAGTTACAAATTAAAATAGTGAAGCAACATGGAATATCTCTTTCTGCTCTTTCTTGTTATGTCCTTGAGGTATTGTTACAAACATCATCTTTAGGGATAACAAACATAAAGGTACAAGGCATTCACTGCAGCCTATTTTCCCATTGGGACTGTATTTTTTTGGCTTTTTTCATATCATCATGGTTATAGAAGGCGAACAGTACTATCTAAACTGAGTGTGCAATACAACATCCATGGCTCACATGATTTATTTTTCTAGAATATGCTGAACTTGACTTCATTTCTGGTAACTCATGTACCTGGTTCAGCACATTCCTGAAAATGAGTTTTTCTTTGAGTACAATATGCTCCATTAGACTGGGTGTCCCATTAAAACAAATGGATTCTTTGCTCTGAAATAGGATACTAGTGCTCTCATATTAACTCACATCATATAAACAACAAGCTTTTTCCTGGAGTATTTTTAGAATTTAACTATACCCAGCTTAATTTCTTCAAACCCCACAGGGATGCTTGACACTACAATGGAAGAAATAACTATAGGCAGAGGGTTATAAATCAAAAGACAGTGCACAGAAGAAAAGGCTATTGGAAAAAATAATTGGTGATAACTCATGTTTTCTTTTCCAAATCTATCCATCGTGGAGATTGATCTGGTGAGATGTTAAATTGATTCTTTAGTATGTAAACAACATCTGTGAGATAGATTCTGAGATTTGCTAGGCTCAAGTATTTGAGGGTGTTGAGTCGATCCACACCAGAACACTTCTTTTCTTAATATAATATGATAGTTTCAAGACTTATGAGAAAACACCTAAACAAAGACACATGAAGATCCCATCTAATGTTGTCCCTACAGTCACCGTAAGTTGACACTCCTCTTATCCTCTTATGATAGATTATAGATTCTCTACTGGTTTATACAATTCACCCTCTGCCCTATTTTATGATTCCATGACTTCAGTTATCTGCTGCTAACTGTGGCCCAGAACCATAAAATATAAAATCCCAGAACTAAGACATTCATAAGATTTACACTGTGCATTGTTCTAAGAAGCATGATGAGTTGTGAAGCAGTCTCACTCTGTTCAACCAGGATGTGAATTATCCACAGAATGTGTATGCTGTGTATAACCACCAGCCCATAGACACATGGTAGCAGTCTTGATTGATATATGGTTGTTGTATTTTATATAGCAGTCTTCTCTTGTGACTTATGGCTCAATTAATATAGTAGCCATTCTATTGCATTATAAGTTATTGTTACTCTTTTTACTGTGCCCAATTTAATCAATGAACTCAACTTTTCCATAGAAATTCCCATGGAGGTATAATGTAGTCTGTGAAGAGTTTGGTACCATCTATGATTTCAAGCATGCCTTGAAATATATTCTTACACAGATATGATAGGATTAACACACCTAGTTCTTTTGCTGTGTTCTGTGCACAGTTGTTTAATGGCTCTATTCTATTTCCCTCTTCAAAAGAGCAGATAGCAGACCAATTTGAGAATAAAGGCAAAATGTGTAGCTGAATGAGTGCAGGTTCCTCTCTGTTGTCTAGAGACAAGTCTTCTCTCCCATTTATCTCCTCAAGATAGTCTGACCAAGGATTCTCAATGTTGAGAGGTCTTTTCTAAAGAATATATGAGTCATCTTTCCATCACTGTAAAAAATACCAGAGATAATCAACTTAAAAAGAGAAAGGTTCATTTTTGTCTCCTAGTTTTAAGGTACCAGTCTAAGATTAGGTAGGAATCAATTTTAGGCTACTGATGTCCCCCTTGCTGGTTAGCAAGGGCAGGAGACTGTCACAGATCAAAACTGCTTATCTCATGGTCAGGGAATGTCAGTGGATAGGAAGGTCCTGGGATTCTACTATCCTTTAGAAAGACACTGCTCAATGACATAAAGATCTCCTACCAGGCCCATTTCTCAAAGCCTTTACTGTCTTCTAGTAGCACTATGGAACAAGTATATAAAGCTTTGTGGGACACCTAGGACCCAAAGTACACCAAAGGCCAATCAAATTCTTGATAGGATTTAGGATGCAAGGAATGACCAAGGATTGGGGAGGTGGAGAGGAAACCTGGGTTCTTGTATATGCGATATCACCCAGTCCTATACAAATTCTTTATAACCTTTCTAATTTTTTTTTACTTTGGCAAACAAAGTAATGGGTTTCAATATAGCACGTCATATATACTTTATTATTTCCTTAAGATTTTGTTAATTCTTTGAGAATTTTATACAATTATTTTGATCACAGTCACCTTCTGACTCCTCCCCCAGTTCCTCCCAGATCCACCTCTACCTTGCCACCTCCTCCAAACTTTGTTTTCTCATTTTTGAAATGTTTTATTTTTTAAATGGCTCACAGAGTCCAGTTTGTGCTGTTCATATACTCACTGGTGTGGGACAAACCACGAAGGCCTGTTCACCCAATCAGGGGCCATACTCTCAAAGAAAACTAACCCTCCCATTCTCATGAGGCTTCAACTGTCAAGAGCTCCTCCTTTGGGGGTGGGAACTCCAGGTTCTCTGCCACTTCCCTGCTGGAATGTTGACTGAACTGATCTTGTGCCAGTCTAGGGAGGGCAACCACAGCTGCTGGGATTCACAGGTGCAGTGGTCCTGTCATGTCCAAAAGACAAGTTTCCCTCCGGCTCTTACAGTCCTTCCAGCCTCTCCTTTGTGTTGGTCCCTGAGCCTTGTGTGTGGGGGATGATATGGATGTCTCCCTTATGACTCGGTATTCCAATGCCACTTAGCTTTGCACTGTGATTGGTTTTAGGTTTCTGCATTAACCACCATTCAACAAAAATGAAACTTCTCTGATGATGTCTGAGAGCTTCACTCATCGATAGGTTGAGAGATGTGAATTTAGAGGGCACCTTGATGATATGCCCACTTGGCAGAATAAGAATGTTCACTCCTGAGGACTGTGAGCCTTCCCCACCATGAGAGGTCTTTAAATCATCTGATTTAAAATAATAGGCATGTACTTCTTTTTGTGGAGTGGTTGGTTGGTTATTCTCATAATATTTATTCCACTATTGCAGACATGAATGCATTTTGCTGTGGCTATCATTAATATAGTCCACAGTGTTTACAAATGGGTAAGATTAATAAATGGACCTGTCCCCCAGAAAGCCTATATAGCATCTTCTGGTACTGTTTAAACCCCTTTTCCCAAAAAATATGATTAAGTTATCTATCTATCTATCTATCTATCTATCTATCTATCTATCTATCTATCTGTCTGTCTGTCTGTCTGTCTGTCTGTCTATCTATCTATCTATCATCTATCTATCTATCTATCTATCTATCTATCTATCTATCTGTTTTTTTTCAAGAAGGGTATCTCTGTATAACCATGGCCATCTTGGACTTGCTCTGTAGACCAGGCTAACCTTGAACTCAGAGATCTGTCTGCCTCTGCTTCCTGAGTGCTAGGACTAAAGGAGTGCACTAGCAGTTTAAGTTTATATAGCACACAATTTTAACAAACCTATGAGGCATCATTCTTTGAGACACTAAGAAATACGACAGCAAATATAAGGAATTATTAAAAACTTTGTACCTAGGCCTAATCAAATATTCAAAGATATCAACCAATATTTACATCCTGTGAACTGTAATATCAGGCAAGCTGTACCTTCTGGTACAATAGTAGCAACGAAGCAACTACTGTTTGATTGAATTTGAGGCCTGTGCCACGGGAGGGAAGTGATGCCTGGTACTGCAAGTCTGGTCGGGAGCCTGTGGCTGAGGAAGTCAAAGGTTCTAGAGAAGAACTAGTTACTGCTGCTATAGTAAACAGACATAATGTTAAACTGCCTTGTAAGTACATGTGCTTTTGCTCACAGATTAGTGCTATCTTCACCCTTTGTCTAAACAGGTTTGGATATCTATGGAAACAATTAATGCAGAGACTCTTGGCTGGTCAGGGTGCCAAGAACAAGTGAGGATGGAGCATTTGACTCACACTGGGACATGGACATTCCTTCTACCTAGTCTCGTGGAACACTGAGGAAGAGAGGGTGGACAGAATGTAAGGGCTGGAGGATAAGGAGGGGTGCTGTAAAAAGACATCTTTTGGACAGGACGTGGTGGTTGTACTCATGAAGTCACTACCTAAGATCAATGTGAAATTAGGCCTTTCAAGCTCTCATCAGGGATAGGAATGTGGATCATCAGCCTTTCCTAACCATGCTAGCATTGTTGTGACCCTTACTCAGCTCATGTTATGTTAATGTTGGTGAGACTTTATGAGTGAGTTTGAAATGAAAATTGAAATGAATTTGAAAGAAAGCAAGGAGGAGTATATGGGAGGATTTGGAGAGAGGAAAGGGAAGGGGGAAACATCATCATAATCTCAATAAATAGAAGTATAAAAAAGGGTGTTAACTCCCAAACCAGGTTATTTCAATTAACATTTTAAGTTTGCAAAAGATTTTTTTTTTACCTTGGCCCAGTTACCATTTTATTCCTTAGAGCCTTCAACTGTAAAATAAAGATAAATATTACATCTAAAACAATTCAGTAAAGAAGAAGGGTAGCTTCTTGGGAAGAAGAATTTTGCTGATGAGAGAGGGGAAGGAAAAAGTCATAGGGGCAACAAATGATTAAAATTAATGATGTATGTTTGAAACTCTCTAAGAATTATTTTTAAAAGTAACTGTTAGATAAATACAACTATCAAGTAAAGGACAAAAAGGCAACTTGATCTGTTTTATACACTTAGTGTTAAAAACATAAATATTAATACAACATAAAACAGTAATGTCAGGAGATAGGAGACCGTGGTGTATGGGCTTTGAAGACAGACAAGCTCAAGACTGACTCCTGCTCTGCCACTCACTGTTTACAGAGTTCCTGACACTTCCTGAGTCACCGAGTCTGAGTGTGTTTGGTTTCTTGTATCATGTTAGTTTCTTCTCTGGAAATCTGCTGATGGAAATCCAACTCCACAGAAAATATGACTGCACCAAGTAAAAGCTTTCATTCATCCAACATTCCTTTTATCTGCAAAACAGTACTAAAAGGTAAACTCTCAATAGACAATTCACGGGTTCCTGGCATTTACAGGTCTCTGTGATCACTTCATGCAATTATGAGTTTTGCACCTGACTCCATCTAGTCTGTCCTTATGCTTTAGCTCAATTTTAATTTCGGGACTTGGGATAACTGTAGAGGCCATAGTAACAAAAGTGGAAGTAAATGTTTACAATGTGCTTTTTACAGAACAGAAGTTTAAGATTTGAATTTGATCTAATAGCAGTCACCTGTGGCGTACATTTGTGCAGATCTATCTTACGACGGGACATAGAAGCTGGGAAAGATGACAGGTCCTACCCAAAGTCACACAGACAATGCAGAGCAAAGCTGGGATTTGAATACGGTTTATTATAAAGTTGGATCCAGTCTCCCTGCCTAGTACAGAGCTCTTGAACATGTGAACACGGATGGCTTGTTTGGGATGTCACTTTATGTTCATGATTATTTGCAAATTCATGTGCTTAAGAAAGTTTTTCTTACTATGTTCTCGATATTTCTTTTTAGAATGTTCAAATGTAAAATCATGTAAGAGTTAGTTTCTTTTTTGTTTAGCACTTTTTTTGCATTTTTAATTTAAAAAATATGTGAGTTTATAATTTAATTACAACATTTATTCTTTACCTTTCCTCCCTCCAAACTATTCCATATCACCGCCACTCGCTGCTCTCTTTCAAATCCATGGCCTCTTTTTTCTTTTTTTTTTTTACTAATTGTTATTGCATGCATATATATGCATATGCACATGTATTTCTAAATATAACCTATTCAGTCTGTATATTGCTACTTGTATGTGTGTTTTCAGAGTTGATCGTTTGGTACTGGACAATCAATTCATGTGAGCATGCTGTTCCTGGGGAAGACTATCTCTCCCAGTCTCAGCTTTCCTCAATCACCCATAGTTCTTTGTGTAGGGTTGAGGCCTCATGAGCTTTTCTTCATCTAGGTTGGCATGTTCTTCAACAGAAGTTGCTTCAACTCATCTGGAACTTTTGGTGAGTCCTTTGTCCTTAATTCTGAAGGTCATCAGATTATCTTTGAGGGAGTTTTTATAGTTTCTCAGCTTCCTTCTGCATTTTCAGGCATTAGCATTCTTGACACTGCTTCTTTAGTTCCCACAACTCATCTGCTTTTCAAATAAGTTGGTTTTACTATACTGATCTTACATTTTTTTTTCTTAAAGTGGTTTAGGACCTTGAAATGTCTTACTTTCTTGCTCCATCCCCCCATCCCACTCTGGTGTGTGTGTGTGTGTGTGTGTGTGTGTGTGTGTGTGTGTGTGTGTGTATCTGTGTGCACTCATCTACACATACATGCTCATGTGGAGACCTGAAGTTGACTTTGGGTATCATTCTCTATCCTCCATCATCTTTTTTTTTTTTTTTTTTTGATACAGGGTCATTCGCTGAATCCAGTGTTCACTAATTCGGCCACACTGGTGAGCCAGTGAACCTCAGGGTCTCGGATCTGCTTGTTTCTATTCTCCTTGTGCTAGGATTATAGGTGTTTTCCCATCATGTCTGGATTTTAAAGGATACTGGGCACCCGCACTCAGGTTCTCACACGTGTGTAGTGAGCTCTTCTCTTGTTGAGCCTCACAAAACTTCAGGTTAGTCTTGCTTTGGTGGCATTTCAAATGAAAATGGTGCTCTTTGGTTCATTCCTTTACCAGAATACCAAAGCTTTGCCTTTGTTTTCACATCTAAGCCATGATCAAGGTCTTCTCTTTTCCTTTTAAATATCTCTGATCCATATTTTTCCTTTCCAACCTTTTTCAGCTTGCTTCAAATGCGTTATTCACGAGAAAATTGTATCAGCAGCCTCCTAGCTGGTTTTCTCTAATGACGTCCATTTCCCTAAAGACAGGGTCATGACTTCTCATTCTGGCTGACCAGGCTTTCTGATCTGGTCTTTCTCCTCACTCCCTCTGCAGCCTCTTAAGCCTCTTTCAAAGCCTTTGTGTTGCTCATTCTGAGCCATGTGTAGCCTCATGGTTTCCTGCTTCAGGGCTTATACACAGTTCTTTTTTTTTTTTTCCAGTTCTTTGGATGTTCTACATTTATCTGCAGGTTGGTGATGCTTATTGATCCTCCACAAACTATCTCAGTTTAGGAATCCTTCTATGATGTATTTAGACTTTTTAAAGATGGCCCTCAAGTTGCACCAATGATATTGTACCCTTGCTCCTGAAGGGTGGCTTTTTTTCATTGAGCTGATATTGACTGAAACGATGATTTATCTCCTAATGAAATAGTTCTGTGACTCCCTATTGTATTTGAAATAACAGCCAACCCTTGACCACAGCTGCCAGAGACATAAAGTATGTCTTTGTGTTATAACATCTCTCAATTGTCTCATTACTCACCCAGGGCAACTCCCAACCACTTCTCTTCTGCGCCCTCAATATTTGTCTCTTTCTTCTCAGTAACCTTGCATTCACTCTTTATTCTGACTGTGATGTCTCTTCTTCAATTTCTTCCAATGCTACTTCCTCATCTGAAGCCTTAGATAATTGCTCGAGCTAGAAATTTCCTTCTCCATTGTGTATCAGCACCTTGACTAGTATTTACCACAAGTTTCACCAGAAGGGCAGAAATGTTTCAACATTTCTTTTAAAAATCCCAGAAAGTTCTAGTCATATTCTGTTCTTTAATTAAAAGAGAAAGACCTTGCTAACTTCAAATATGTATATGCATTTCTGAGTATTATTGTCTCACTCATTTTATTTTTCTTACTCAAAATTTAATGCTTAAACATGTTCAAATGTGCTGGCTCAGGAAACACTGACAAATCTTTACTGGAGCCTAGCTTTGCTGCCAGTCCTGATCAAGGTGGTTGAGCTCATGTGTTGAGACGGGGAGAAGATGGAAATTGGATATTGAAATATTAAAAGAAAAAAAACTATATCATCACGAAGAATACTATTCAGATAAACTGATCAGGATAAGAGGGTGGAGAATCATTAGCAATGGAGGTTAATACTAAAAAGTGTTTGGTTTTTATCATTGATTGCTTTTGAAATTAATTTATCTCTTAAAAATTTGTTCACATATGCGTATGCATATGTGTGTGTATACCTGTGTGGGTGTTCAAGTGCCACAGCACAGGTGTGGAGGTCAAGGGATAAAATGTAGGAGTTGGTTGTCTCCATCATGTGAGTCCTGAGGACTAAGATCAGGAAACACACTGGGGTCCTCTGGAAGAGTCCTCCACACTCTCTAACACTGAGCCAACTCCATGTTCTTATGTTCAAACCATGGAACTTTGCACACTTTTCTGTTTACTAGAGCTTTCCTTACCACGGGACATTAACAGGTTTTTTGTGTCTTTTATGGTCTCTGCTTTCCTTAAGTCTTCTTCCTATCTGTCTTTCTCTCTCTCACCCATTTCTTGAGCATTCCTCAGATAATTAGTGATCTCTGGACATCATATCTCACTACAAATGAGTTTTTCTGAAAAGCGAATTAGAAGTTCTATGTGGGTGTTTAAGAACTACTTCACAGTTTTTTTCTTGTTCAAGCTGGACTCCGTGGAGGGATTCCCTCAAGTTCAAGTACTTAGAGGTACCATATTTTCTCTGTTTTGACAGTTAAAAAATATCCTCCCCATATGACCTCAGGGCATATGTTTAATGCAGTACCCTAGTTTCAAAAGGGGAAAGAAAATCCAAACTCAGCATGTAAACTGTCTGCCCTGTTGTGACCCCACATTTCAGAGAGATGGTGTTTGCTTCCCCGGGTGTCATCACTGGCTTAGGAAAAAAATATTTCCTAGATCACTACGACCTATAACTTTGAATCTCTCACTGGAATGCAGTGTAAAAGTATGGCAGATGCTCCTTTGTCTTTGTCGCTCTGTGGGTGTCCTCCCCCCCCCCCCCCCCCCCGTAGAGCCTTGCACTAAGACTGTGGCATTTTAAATGGCTCTCTCTCCTTTGCTCAGCCGGGTAGTGTTTCTCGGTACAGACGTGCAGCCTTGTGCTCTGCGCACCTTGGCGCCTTGTGCACTTGTTCATCACCGTTTTCAGCCCCCAACTCTCCTGCCGCTCTCTCCAGTTTATGCTTTCTTCTCCCTTTTTAATTTTTGAAGTTTTCTCTTCTTGCTGGCACAGCTTGGCATTGAGAGAGTTTCCTGATGGAAACTATCCGGTGTGGCTGGGGGGATGGCTCAGCCAGTCAAGGGCTTGCTGCAGGAGCATGATCCCCTCAACATGGATGCCCAGCACCCAGGTCAAAAGCCAGGCATGGTGATGCCCACCTGTATCCTGAGTATCTGTGGTCAGGAGAGGTGGAGAAGGACAGAGATAGGGGGAATTCCTGGGACTTGCTAGTCAGGAAGCTCCAGGCTCAGTGAGTGACCTTGTCTCAAAAAAATAAGGTGGAGATGTGGAAATAATAAAAATAATAATAATGAAATGAAAGCAATAAAAAATAAGCTGGAGGATCATATCTGACGTTGGCCTCTGGCCTCCATACACATGGGCAGGCATGTAAACACACATACATACACAAGTCATTAGCATTTTTATGTTTGTGTTTTAGGAGCAACTTCAGATCATCCTCTCCATTGCTGTTACCCTGGTTGTCTTGGCTTGGACTCATCCCCACACAAGGGACCTGGAGCACTTAGAGCTGGAACAGCTAACCCTAGCAACAAGGAAGTACAGAGCCCAGGGCACCTCTACCCTAGTGCAGTTTTTTCCCCAGCACACCACGGCCTAGACTCCTTCAACTTATAGAATTCTTTTTAACATAATAAACACATGAACTCATGGCAGTACCTATGATCTGACATGTAGAAACGAGAGTCTCGCACTTACACATCAATGGATGTGCAATTCTCTTCCTCTGATCTCATAGGCTGCTACTAAATTGTTCACAGGACTTTGAACTGTAGACGCAGCTGGATGGAGGCTAGAATGTACTTGCTAAAAATAGGGGCGCTGAAAAGAAAAGAAAAACAGACACAAACACTGACCGCAGTCAGCTGTGGCACATGAATTTGCATCCTCTAACTGGGGATCGGACTGAAAACTCACCAGCAGAGCAGCCTCGGTGTCTCGTTTCTCAAAGACAGTGAAGTCAGCGAGTGCCAACCATGCTGCCTAAGCCCGAGAAAGCATCTTATTCAATCACCCCAAGAAGCAAGCTTATCTGCCCTTCCTTCTCTTTTTGCCAGTCTTTGGAAAATAATAAAATGTTCCCCTGCGTAAGTGGCGTCTTTACTGTAGACACTGCTGAGTGTATGCACACAAAACACGTTAGTTATAAGATCTTTTTAAATACAGAGACTCGCTCTATTTTATGAGTAGGTGAAGATCTCAAACCCATGATTAGCAATTACAAAGCAGTAAGGCTCCTCCCCCAGATTAAATATTATAGAGTACTTTTAAATGCAGAATCGATGGATTGAAATAAAAATGTTGTCTTTGAAGAAGTGGAGAGGATTTCTCTGCTGTCCCAGTTGCCCGTGCCCCACCTCCCGGGAACTCAGGTCCTGACATCACTGTCAACACCCCACATTCTGCACAGAGGCCACCTCAAACCGACTAGTTCCTTTTTTTTTAAAAAAATTATCTTTCATGTGTGTGTAGAGTATGTGTTTGCGTCTGTGTATGTGTTCATGTTCATCTGTGTGAGTGTGGACACCCAGGTACTATGCACATGTATACAGGACAGAGGACACTTTGGGGGTTGGTCCTCACCTTCCACCTTGTTTGATTCAGGGTCTGTCTTGTCATTCACCACTGTGTATGCTGACCTATGAGCTTCAAGAAATTCCCCACTCTCTACCTCTGACCTCCCTGAGGAGATGGAGACACACGTTTGCTACTGTGTTCAGCGTTTATGTGGTTCTGGGAACCAAGGCTCGGATCGCCAGGTTTGTTTGGTAAATGCTCTATCCAGTGAGCTGTCTCCCTCAGTTCATATTTGGAATTTCAAGAGAAATATTTATTATCTATTATTTATTTATTTATTTATTTATTTATTTATTTATTTATTTATTTATTTATTTATTTATTTATTTATAATAGCATTTGGCTTTGTAGCCCAGACTAGCTATGGACGGTGAGTCTTCCTCCTATCTCCCAAGTGCTGAGATTAAAAGTTTATATGAAAAATGCCTTGTTTAAGTTGTTACTACAAAGACATCAAGTCAAAGGGGGCAATTTTCAGTAGATATACTTTAAAAGTCCCATATTTACTTTAATTATAATTTCTCTTAAAATCTGAAAAAATAACATAATAAAAGCAGTATACAGAGTGTGAATCCAGACCAGAAGATATTGATTTCTACACTACATATGATCATAAAATATGACTTTAGCTGGTATTTTAGAAGGAGAACATACACTCAGGCAACAGTATCGTATGTCTGAGAGATAGCTCAGGACGCCTATTATAACGTGGCTACTTAGTGAACATGATTCTTTGGACTTGATCCTCACAATTTCAGGACATTCCATACAGTCAAGGAGAACTTACTTAAACCTTACTCTACAGAAACATACCACGTTGTTCTTGTGGTCAGAGTATTTAGCAGTACAGGCTAACATACCCATACAGATGCAAATCACAATTTTAAAAAACTGCTTGAGGCCTGGGCAGTGGTGGCACACGCCTTTAATCAGAAACAAATGAGCATGGGCTCACGTCTTCCTACACCAATTCACTGTGATATAATTTCTTTTTCTCTACGAAATAGTGCAACCCTAGAAAACTGTTATATCCTACTTAAAATAAAGTAATTCACATTATAGAGGATAGTCAGGTAGTTCTATTCTCATACAAATTTGATAAAAGTGCGTGTGCGTGTGCATGTGCGTGTGCGTGTGCGTGTGTGTGTGTCTGTGTCTGTGTCTGTCTGTCTGTCTTAGAGGACAGTGTCTTCAGTTACCACCATCCCTGGCCTGGAACCTGCCAAAAAGCCTCCTCCATCCATCTCTAGGGATCTCTCTCTACCTGTCTCTGCTTCCTCAGGAGGATAACAAACAGACATCACAACTGGGCTTTTTAAACTGGGATTTTGGGATGGAATTTCAGTCCCCTGCTTGGAAGGCAAACACTCCGGCAATGGGGCCATCCTCAAAGCCCAGGAATAGTCAGGTAGTTCGATTCTAATACAAACGTAAAAATTCTAATGCAAACTTTTGATAATGAAAAGTTGCCAAGTGTGGATAATGATTTGGTGGGCAAAGGGCTTGCCATGAAGAGTGAATGTCTGAATGAGTTCAAATCCCTGGAGTTCACGTAAAAGTCGGAGTCAGTAGTGAGCACCTGTCATCTCAGAGCTTCTATAGTCAGAGCGGACGTGGGTGCAGGAGACTCCGGGAGCTTGTTGAACTTTGGGAGCTTGGCAAACAAGAGAGTCTGCTGCGACCAGGATGCAAAGCGAGAGCCAACATCAGAGAAAGTCCTTTGACCTCTACACACGCTGTGGCATGCTCCCACAGCATGCTTGCACGCGTGCTTGTGCGTGTGCACGCGCACACACACAGATTCAAAACATAATTACCAGTTTTGCTTTTTCTTCAAGAATTCCGTGATAATCTCCCAGAGGTTAGAATATTTTGATGACTGCTGGGGCTATGCCCTGGGGGTTCAGCAGGGCAACCCTCTTAGATCCCTTCAGACAACAGTAATGCCTGTGCTGCGTGCAAACACACTTAATAAACCTCACAGGGTGGAGTGTTCAATCTTTTTAAATTACCTGCTGAGCATGCTATATGGTCAACAAAACATGCGGAACAGATGTTAGTGGAAACCTAAGTCGTCAATATCTTCCCTTTGGTTTAGCTTGAAAGCAGAGAGCCAGGTTAGCCAGAACATCTGAACCACTTTATCATGTGTCTTTTGTAAAACGGGACATGTTCTGACGTCATCCTGTTCGATAAAATTTTGGCCATCATCATGCAGCTGTGTATTTTGTGCCCCAGGAGCTTCAGTTGGTATGCGATTGCATGAGCTGGGTTTTTAGAACCTGTTCCCCATGCTGGGATGACTCCTCCAGCCTTGATGCAGGGGGCGGAGCTTGGTCCTCCCTGGACTTGATATGCCATGCTTTGTCAACTCCCATGGGAGGCCTGCCCCTTTATGAACAGGGGAGGAGTGGATTGGGGGGAGGGTAGAAGGGAGGTGGGAGGAGGGAACGGGAAGAGAGGAAGGAGGGGAAACTGTGGTTGGTATGTAAAAGAAATGAAAAAGTTTAATTAAAAAAAGAGAAATATTTGACCTGTAATAGCATATTTTATTGCCTCTCATCAAGTATCCTTTTATTTGGAAAATAATACTTTTTTTTTTTTTTTTTTGGTTTTTCGAGACAGGGTTTCTCTGTGTAGCTTTGCGCCTTTTCCTGGAACTCACTTGGTAGCCCAGGCTGGCCTCGAACTCACAGAGAAACAGCCTCTGTTATAAATGTCAGTGTGGTGGAGGCATTAGTGCAACTGCTCTGTCTTTTTGTGTTTGCAATCAGAAGGTTTTCAGGGAAGCCTCTTGGCGTCCTAGCTCTTCACTTGTTTAATCCTGATGAGCTGATTGATCATCTATCATGATTGTCACCATCAAGTTTATTTGCAAGGAGCAGGGGGGACCAGATGAGGAGGTCAAGTCACAAGACTCGGTGCTCAGAAATCTGCTTTCTGGCCTGTTTCCACCAGCCTAAAGGTTCTGCTTTATTCTTCCTGTTTCTAACCACCGTTATATGTTCCCATTTTAAAGTGCAATTTAAAAAACAATTTAAAATTCGACTTCACAAAAGGTAAACAGAGAGGGCACAGAAAACCCTGAACCTTTCTTGTTTTTGTCTTGTTCTTCGGCTCAAGCTTTTTGAGCAGTGGGAAGCTTTTTCTCCTCCTGCATCTAGAAGCTACCTTGTGGTTGTTTTCTTAATATCTGGGGACTAAAATAGCACAGGGGATTTCATAGACAAAATTTGTTCAGGATATTCTTTTTAAAGCCATCTTTTAAAAAACATAGCAGTGGGTAAAAACGCTTGCTAACACGCCTGACAACCTGAGTTTGATTCCCAAGATTCATACAGGGGAGTGCAGGGAGTGAACTGATTCCTGAAAGGTGTCCTCTGTACGTACACACACACACACACACACACACACACACACACACACACACACCACATACACAATATCTAAAAAGTAATAAAGTATGTTTTCTTTAAAAAAAAAAAAAGCATTGTTAATTTTTGCAGACATTCTAACAGGGAACCAGGAAATGTACCTGAACTCCAGGGACACATTGACCTGAATTGTGTATGTGGAGGACTCTCTTATCATAAACGTCCCCATGCTCTGGGTGTGGCTGAAATTGGGTCGACTAGCCATCCAAAGAAAAATATTTCATTTTCTATTGCTAATTATATTTCCCTTTTATACCAAAGGTTTTAATAATAATAACAAAAATGCCCATAAATTAAAAAAAATCATTGAAAATGATGGAGCATTCAGGCCATAGAACTTTTTCTTGATTTCAAAACACACATGTTTATTTTTCATCCCTTTAAATTAAGATGGAAATTATATTAAAAATCCATGAATTTGCATAGTAAATTCCAGAGGAGAGTCCTAGCCATCGTAGAGTACTTTCATATGACACATGTAGCTTTATGGTGCCCATTACTGTAAAAACTTTTAGAGTGGATGGGAAATTATATTTTACATTTTGATCATATGCTTTCCACTTTCCCAATGATTTCTAGATCCTTCCCGCCCAACTTCATTTCCTTTCTCTCTCAAGAAGAAATAGAAAAAACAAAGTGCCAATAAGAAAAAAAAGTAAAACAAAATACATGCACACACACACTCAGACAGGCACACATGCACACACTCGCACAGGCACACATGCACACACTCGCACAGGCACACATGCACACACTCACACAGGCACACATGCACACACTCGCACAGGCACACACGCACACACTCACACAGGCACACATGCACACACTCACACAGGCACACATGCACACACTCACACAGGCACACATGCACACACTCACACAGGCACACATGCACACACTCACACAGGCACACATGCACACACTCGCACAGGCACACATGCACACACTCGCACAGGCACACATGCACACACTCACACAGGCACACATGCACACACTCACACAGGCACACATGCACACACTCGCACAGGCACACACGCACATACTTGCACAGGCACACATGCATGCACACACTCACACAGGCACACACACACACACTCGCACAGGCACACATGCACACATTTACCCAGACACACAGGCACACACTCGCACAGGAACACATGCACACACTCACACAGGCACACATGCACACACTCACAAGGCACACATGCACACACTTGCACAGGCACACATGCACATACTCACACAGGCACACATGCACGCACTCGCACAGGCACACATGCACATACTCACACAGGCACACATGCACGCACTCACACAGGCACACATGCACGCACTCGCACAGGCACACATGCACGCACACACTCACACAGGCACACATGCACACACTGCACAGGCACACACGCACACACTCACACAGGCACACACGCACACACTCGCACAGGCACACACTCACACAGGCACACACGCACACACTCACACAGGCACACACGCACACACTGCATAGCCACACACGCACACACTCACACAGGCACACATGCACACACTCGCACAGGCACACATGCACACACTCACACAGGCACACATGCACACACTCGCACAGGCACACATGCACACACTCACACAGGCACACATGCACACACTCACATAGGCACACATGCACACACTCACAGAGGCACACATGCACACACTCGCACAGGCACACATGCATGCACACACTCACACAGGCACACATGTACACATTCACACAGGCACACATGCATGCACACACTCACACAGGCACACATGCACACATTCACACAGGCACACATGCACACACTCGCACAGGCACACATGCACACATTCACACAGGCACACATGCATGCACACACTCACATAGGCACACATTCACACAGGCATACATGCATGCACACACTCACACAGGCACACATGCACACATTCACACAGGCACACACGCATGCACACACTCCCACAGGCACACATGCACGCACACAACGCAGGCCTTCAGGCACGCACACCACATAGAGTTCATTTTGTGCTGACCACCTGTTCCTAGGCAAAGAGTTGCTGATATTCCTGGGGACAGTCCTCTGGAGAAAACCAGTTTAATATCGGTCAACCACTTAACCCCCATCAGCGAAGTCGCTTCTCGCAGTAGAAGGGAATTAATATAGAGACCCACAACTGGACAATGTACAGATAGATAGATGAAGGAACACTCATCCCTAAGTAGAATGTCTTTATCTCCCCCATCCAAGGCTCTGGGATCTATGAGGAAGAGGAGAGGAAAAGGTTTTAAGAGCCAGAGGTGGTAGATGATTCCAAGCAAGCAGCATCACCCAGTTCTTCAAATAAAATAAATATATGACAAACTGACCGTGATTTTTACTTTACTCTAATTGGTACGAACAGTCAGAATCCGAGGAAAACTTTGCTGTATCTTTATGGGTGGACTCAGAAGGTTCAGATTCCCACAACTTCTCTACAAGGTTGGGAATGAACTGGTGAATTTTCTTCAACAAAACTTTTGCAATCCTAACCTTACACAGTGAGGCTTGCCACAGGAAATGAACATTAAAGGATTGTGATTAACTCAAGAATGAGTGGTTAAGAGCCATTTACTGTTCCCCCAGAAGACCCAGGTTTGATTCACAGCACCTCTGTGATGGCTCATAACCTCCTTTAACTCCAGTTCCAGGGGAGGCAAGCACAGAGTACAGAGGCGCACCAAGGGTGAAACACCCACACGCAAAATGAAATCTCAAGAAATTAAAAAGAATTCCAGGTGAAACACGCAAGGAAAGAGTTTTCCCAGTGGGGGAAAATACTTAGGGTCTTTACATGATAGAGAACAGCACAGAAGAATGCCTGGTTCTAGGGAAGAGGAGGACAAGATATTCCTGAGGGAAGAAGGTGAAGAACTTAGCTCGATTTGGAAAAGATGGCATTCGAGAGGCAGATGTACAGCATCAACAAAGACCTGAGAGGCAGGAGTAGCTTATGCCAAGTCAGAAATTCGAGTGAGCTATATCTTAGGGTGCCATTGCAGTCCTCCCTCCCCAAAATAGGTTCTGGTGAGAAAGGGTTTGGAGCAGTTTAGAAGGTTGAGTGCAAACCGCATCCTTCATAGGTATTTGCAGTGGAACGTGTGGCCTCGCCTGAGAATCATAGTGGCTTTCTGGTGAGCCCTTCAGGTCTGTCTGCTTCTGTACAATAGGTAGTTTGTGGGAAGCTCAGATAATTTCTTGAAAATTGCAGCAGCAGCTGTTGTGAAAACACCGAGAAGCCCTTCTGTGGCGTTTTGTTCACAAGGAGCTCATCTGTCTATGAGATTCTCAGGCTGCTAGTCTCTCAGATCTTCCAGGGTTGGTGAAAGCTCCCAGTCCTTCTGGCAAATACTCTACACCTGGACTACACACAATGGTTTCCCCTTTTGTGATTGGACTTAGGCTAGTCTCAGTTTGTCTCATTGTCTACTTAGCATTATCTATTGGCTATTGTAATAGAAAGAGTGAATATAAACTTGCTCAAATCCAGGACCGTGAGGCTGCTAACCCTCCAGAATCTCATGAATCCTGGTCCAGGGACTGCTTCACGCCATGTCTACTTCATTTTTACCCTCAGTCTTTGCATTCAGTGTTGAATAGCTGTTGAAAGCAGGAGCCACTTTCTTGGGCACTGGAGAGGTAAATCCACAGCTCTAACTTTAATTTATCTAGCATTCAACTCTTTAACCACTTATGAAGTTGGTGAATACTCTTGGGGAAATAAAGCCATAGTATGGAACACCTCCCCACCTCAGATATTTCATTACATTCTGTTCATTCTTAAGTCTTCAAGGAGCTGAGTGTTGTAACTTTTCAGCTAACTGTCTCCGGTAGAATTAAGATCCACAGTACTTTTGGAAATGAGGAGAGTTCAATGTAGGTGACATATTTTCAAGTTGCCTATAAAAATTATGATTCCTTAATAATAACCATCATGCATAATAACTTCTAGGTTGTGTAAAAGAGATTAGTATAAAAATATAACTACAAAGTTTAAATAATTAGCATGTGATAAAGGCTTTGCTAAATAAGACAGAAAAACTAGAAAGTCAAAATTAAAGAGAAACAAAAATTAATTTGTAAATATAAAATTATAAGCATCAAAACAAGATAAAATTATAAATTAATAATAAATAATTGATGCATATTTAAGTAAATAGATAGGCAAATATACCTATAACATTATGTCCTCATCTCCACTTTGATTTTATTTTGCATTTTTCTGACTTTACACATTTTGTTTTTTACCTTCTTTTTCTTCCTCCTTCCCCCTCTTTTTTTCTTGTTTCAGTTCAAAAGTCTATGCTTTTCACAGTTTATAGATTCAAGGACTTCTTTACATCCATAAAGGTGAAGAATAATTTTCTAAAGTATCTATTCACTAATGTGGTAAGTGTTGGGTCAACAAGTGCATTAGGATTGGAGAACATAGTGGTTAACAAACCCAAGGGTTCTGTCTTTCTTCTGAGGCTTGGAGTGTTTCCTCTCATGTGTCTGGTGAGTGTTTTGAGTTTGTTTCTTATTTCTGTTCATTCTACTTTGAGTTTATTATTCTTATTTCTGTTTATTTATTTATTCTGTTTATTACCGGACAAGGAGAGGGCCAGGGTAACCCACACACCAGCCGAAAAACAGGAGCATTCTTAGACTTCATTTCTTCTGAGGTCACTTATTTACCAGCTCAGTCTTTTCACCTGTTCTAACCTAGACCATTTATGCAGCTCCTTGCCCTGGTCTCTATTGAAGCATAAGGGATCATCCCTCTATGAGGAGCTGATATCAACATTAACCCAAATGATCATTATTTACCATTGCAAAATGTGGCTTATTTCTTCCTATGATTATAACCATTTCTCCAAAATCTGCTGTATAGAAGGAAATACAATCAATAACAAGACGTCCCATTACTGGGAATAATTGAGAGTGTGTGGGCATCTCACAGCTTCAGAATCCAACCCTTCACCACTGCCATGGCTTCGGTTCAGTCATCACCTCCTATTTTTGAATAGGGATTGGACATAGGACAGTTAATATTCTGACAACTTTCATTTATGTTTTATATGTCTGTGTTTACCTTAGTTAGTACTCAGGTGAGTCATAGATGACATTTTGACATCCCCACTGTCCAAGGTTAGGTTTTGGGTCAATTTCTTATTCTGTATTTTCTAACTTTTTTTTTTTTTGTAATTTGTAAGTAAGTGTACTGCTATTTTAATAGGCATCTGTTGGATTTGCAGAATTTTGAATGGAATGCAATCAAGCAGGTCAGGATATGATTTCCTTCTCTACACAATTACATATTTGTATAAAATCCTCAGCAATTTAGTCTGAAGGAAGAAATGTACTTTTCTTTCTAAAATTAACTGACATCAGCCAGTACTTTTTTCTAAAGGTCATCTCAATACAGTTTAAAAACTTTATTTCATGTTCTTTTTAAAATTCATCTGTTGTGTGCTTCAAATGTACTCAAGTTTATTGTTCAGATAAAGAAAGGAAGAAAATAAATGTTTTCCACAGTACAGTGTCACAGTGGTTGGAATGTGGGTTTGGTTACTTTAGGGTTGATAAAACATGGAGGACGAAGTGCATGTTCAGACATCCAATAACTGTTTCAAATCTCCTACTAAATGAGTGCTCGTGGACAAGTATTTTAACATCCCAGGGCCTTAATCTTTATCTGCAAAGTGACAATAATATTATCTCTCTTAAAGAAGCAATAACTGAGATGATCCATGGATATTGGTGTAAAAGTTTCTGGAACATAAGAAGCACTTAATCAATGCCAAGTATAGATCTGTGTAGTTTCCTTACTAAAATGAGTTGGTACCACTTTGTTTGCTAACAAAGAACAGGCTACAGGCCATTATGTCATCAAATGTTCCCAAATATAACTTTAATAACCATAAGGGTCATACTTTTGATGCCATAATGTTTTAACTTTTCTAAATGATTTTTTTTAAACTTTTACTATTATACACTGTATCAATTTTCTGTTATTATTTTCTAAAACTATCACAATTTAGAGGTTAAAACAATTTAGATTTATTTTCCTAAATTTCTGGAGGTCAAATCTAAAATGGAGATGTTGACAGGTTGTTCTATTTCTTGAGGTTCTTGAGACTAACTTTTCTAACTGCTAGTAGTCACTTTAATACCTTGGTTCATATCCTTTCTCTAAAATGAAAAAATAACTTCTGGTTCTTTCGCTAAGTCTTTCTTTCTCACTCTCTTTTTTGACCCATCTGCTGTCTCTCTTGGGTAATAACCCTTGTGATTACATTGGGCTTACCCAGATAATTCGGGAGAATCCTTCCAGCTCAAGATCTTAACAGTCTTCAAAATACTGTGCCCAAAAAGGCAACATATTCCCAGAGTGCCAGGATTAGGAAGTAGATACCCTTGGGGACCTATTACTCCACCAGCCACCGACAGTACACCAGATGGAAATCAACACTGTAAAGTAAGTTACATGCATCTGTTCATTAAGAACGTCTTCCTAGACATAATGCTACATGTCAAAGAGTTTGCTCAATGTTAGTCTACTCAACATTTAGCAAAAGCCTACTGAATATTATCTAATTTCCTCCAAGAATTTGCTAACCCTTAGTTAGATCAGGATGTCATGACAATTTCATGTTATTTTAATATTTAATATTTTAGGTTCTATAAACCTTTTAATAGTCTTTTAACATATTTTTCTTTTACTGAAAACAGACATTTTTCATACAATATATTCTATGGTTTCCCCTCTCCCCTTCCTCTCAGATTCTCCTCATTTTTCCCTTCCATCCAAATCTACATCTTTCCTTTTTCTCTCTTGTTAGAAAATGAACAAGTATCTTTAAAAAATTATAAAACAAACAAACAAACAAACAAACCAGAATCAGACAAAACAGATAGAAGAAAATAATTCAAATAAAGCACATGAAACATGTCTAGACACAGAGGTTAAATAGTCATAAAGCCAGACTTTTCCTTTGTTGTCTTTTGTATCTTTTGTATATTTATTTAGTTTTTACTAAAAAACATGAACCTTAGTATTTTCTATCCAAATAAAATTCTAACAGAACAAATATTAAGTAAGATTTGCTATTTCAGTGTCCCTAAAACAGATATTCCATGAATTCATAGCAAAGAATAGATGCGGTATTGCAATATCTAAAACCAAAAAATGGAATATATAAAGTTGTGATTTGACAGACAAATCCATAGGCAGGATTTGATAGAGGCCAAATGTGCTTTTTACAGTGACTGTCACAAGCCATGGGCGGGACTGATGCATTAAATATTACTTTTGGAATCTGTTGTGAATATAATCTTGAATTAGAGTTGGAGAATGTGGGTAATATTGATTCAAATCAAAGAAATGTGAGAAAAACATAGTTAAAAAACAAAACACCTACTCTTTTCATGACGGAAAATCACTGTCGGTTTCTAGCCACCCCCACTAACTGAAACGTGCAGTAGAAGCAAAGGGCAGGAAACAAATAAGCCACCAGCTTCATGATCCACTGTGGACAGAGGCCCAGACCTGGCCGGTGCGGGAGCTGGTGGTGAAAAGCCTTTGGGCATTTCGAACGCTTCTCATTGTCCTCAAATAATCATTCCTTTCCCTTTCCAAGCCCAAGTCGCATTGACACCCAGACAATTAGTGATTTAGAGAGACATAGGCTATGAAGAGACAAAGGAAAAGGAAACAGAGGTTACAGGTGGGGAAATAAAAATGGTCCTCAGGCATTTTGAAATCTCTACCTTCTCCCACCCTAAGTCCACGGGCCATCAGACATTATTCTAACGGTCTCCTTCTCGGGCAGAAGGTAGCACTCTGACATATGAGTTGTAGGTGTAGTGATATCAAATGGAAGTTATCCATAGTAGTTTGGGTGTTGGGGACTTTCCGCATTGATTTTCTTCCCCACTCCTGCCTTAGCTTGACCCCAGCGCCACCAGCTGGATGAAATTGATGCCTGCAGACAGATAGAATGCAGAACTCCAGCATGAACACAAGAGTGCCTGATTAATACACTGTATAGAAGAAAGGTTTAAGCTAGACAATATGTAGCATCAGAGAAGAGTAGCTGGAGAGGTACTTTCGAAAAGTGTAATATGCACATTTATGCTCAGGGGTGAGATAAGATATCCCTAGCAAGAATTTAGAAAATAAATCACGTAACTGGAACCATTACACTTGAAAACACGATAGTTGACAAATAGAGTACACAACGGAAGGAGTAGAACTCTTCTATAGGTTTGTTCCAAAGAATGAAAGTATAGAAGGATATGTATTAGATATAGTATCACAGATAAACTTCAAAGAAGACCAGAGTTTGAGGGAACTGGCAGAGGGCTAAGCACAAAGCAGAAGGAAAACATTGCCCCCTCTCTGCAGCGAGGTATGGTAAAACCAAAGACAGTGACAGCATTCCAAAAGCATCCAGAGTGTGAAAGCCACTCTCCTTAAGCTTACAAATCAGCCTGTCGCACACTTGATGAGTGACATGTGGCGGGGTAACAGTTTCAGTGTGTAGAAGATATTCAGCTGAATGACTAACTGGGGACACTAAAATATTATTAGACATGTAAGATTTCAGGAATTTTGATAAGATGACACAATAAAATTACTCTTGGAATAGAGGTTCCAGTGAATGAAAACAAAGAGAAAAGGGACAGAGGTGTTACAAGCATCATGGAGAAAACTTGAGTAATTTCTCAGCAAATGCTGTTGTGGCCAGGGTAAGGAAAAAGAAAGAGCAGAGGAAGGAGGGAAGAGAGAGACAGAAGGGAGGAGGAAGGAGGAGGAAGGACTAGTGTGAAGAGCAACAGGGAGCTGAAGTTAGAGGTAGAGCAAGAGAGAGAGAGAGAGAGAGAGAGACAGACAGACAGACAGACAGACAGACAGAGACACACAGAGAGACAGAGAAACAGAGAGAGACAGAGAGACAGAGACAGAGACACAGAGTGAGACAGAGAGAGACAGAGAGACAAAGTGAGACAGAGACAGAGAGAGACAGAGACAGAAAGAGAACAAAATTGCAAGAATCCACTTAAAATCAGACAATTAAACCAGCAGATTAAATATTTAATTAGTAGGTCTTATTATGGCAAATAGGAGGATATCAGGAAATCGAGGAAATCTGATACCTAAATAAACACCAAAGTTGTTTGACTGAGATTGATTGTCACAAGAACAAGGTAATAATTTAGATTTAAATGAAAACTAAATTAGATCTACCAAATAAAAGCAATAGAATTAAGTAAAATTAAATGGATACCAGAGAAGCAATTGTGTCTATAGGTAATTAAAAATAAAAACTTACAAAGTTTCAGATTAGACTTCACTTTTAATAATATTTAATAGTGTTTTAAAAGCAATATTGCTAATGCAAGATGCAATTAAATAACTCAGCATTATCTTAGAGTAAATTTTATCAGAAAATACTTAGAATCAGATACTGTGATAAAATTTTCTTTGCTTTTTCTAGAATTATATTATCAGGCAATGTGAATTTAGGCTGGATTAATATAGTTGCAATAAGTTGTTATTTAATATATTCATGAACATTTTATTTACATATTTTAATGTGCTGTAGTCAGAAATGTCAACATACATTAACTTATTTTTAAAATAAAGTAAAAGCAAAAATATTCTAACAAAATACAATTTGAGGCAAAAATATTACATGAGAAGATAGAGATAAATATGGGAAAAAGAAAGCTAAAAGAAAGCACGTCAGGTTCAGACCATACCAGCCAGAATGGGTGAGTGACCCGCCTGCCAGTGGAATTGCAGCCCTCCCTGGATTCTGTCCCTTGCGACCCTTCCCCAGGTCCACACCATCCTAGCTTCTCCCTGGCCCTGCTATTGGGCTTTACCCCCAACCCCAGAGCAGACCACACCAGCCAGAACTGGTGAGTGACCCTCCTGTCCTATGGCCATCTCCCTCCCATCTCAGCACCAGCATCACTGCTGGGCCCTGCACTCAACTTGGGAGAAATCCCACTGCTCTGGTGCAGCCCTGACCAGTCAAGGAGCAGATGAGTCACCCACTTGCCAGCTGGACTGCTGGATTCTGATCCTCTAAGACCTACCCCACCACCCAACCCATCCCACCTCATCCCCCCAAGGCCAGCCCTTCCCCACAACTTGGGCAGACTCCACAGGCCCAAGTTCAGTCCACATCAGTTAGAAGAATAGCCCTAGAAGCTTTACCAGAGGCCAGGCTGGTCCTACATACCCCAGAAGAAGATGTAGGCTTTATTGGAGAGCAGGCTAGATATAGAGACCCAAGAAGACTTCCTGGCTGTACCAGAGGCCAGACTGGATCAAGGGACCCAAGGCTCTCCAAACACCAGTGGATACACTCTACTGGACCTGAAGACTCTCCAGTCACCAGAACCTGGCAATTTAGGCCAGAAGACCAGAGAGGAAACAGAAACCAAGGAACAAAATATGCATCCAACAAAGACAAACACAGGAATCAACACCTAGACCTATAATCATTCCAAATCCAGATGTCCAGATGCCAGTATAAGAACATAATCAATAAAAGAAAGGGACATATATCACCACCAGAACCCAGCTATCCCACAACACCAAGACCTGAAACTTCCATTGTAGCTGAAGGACAAGAAAATGACCATAAAAACAACTTTATGAAGACAATAGAAATCCTTAAACAGGTAATGAAAAAATCCCTTAAGGAAATTGAGAAGACAAACAAAAAAATGGAGAAAATCAATAAATTCCTTTAAAAATTACAAGAAAACCAAGTAAAAACAAATAGATGAAGGAAACTTCAAGACCTGGAAAGGGAAATAGACACAATAAAGAAAACACAAATTGAAGGAATTTTGGAAATGAACAGGAACTACAGATACAAGCATCACCAACAGAACACAAGAGATAGAAGAGAGAGTCTCAGATGTTGAAGATACGACAGAGGAAATAGGTTCATCTGGCAAAGAAAATGTTAAATCTAAAAAAAATCCTAACACAAAACATCCAGGATATCTGGGACACTATGTATATGAAAAGACTAAACCTAAGAATAATAGGAATAGAAGAAAGAGAAAAATTCCTGCTCAAAGGCCCAGAAAATATATTCAAAAAAATCATAGAAGAAAATTGTCCCAATCTAAGGAAAGACATACCTATGAATGTACAAGAAGCTTACAGAACACCAAATATACTGGGCCAGAAAAAAAAGTCCCCTCATCTGATAATAAAACACTAAACATACAGAATAAAGAAAGACTAATAAGGGCTACAAAGGAAAAAGACCAAGTAACATATAAAGGCAGAACTATCAGAATTACACCAGACTTCTCAATGGAGACTCTAAAAGCCAGAAGGGCTAGACAGACATCTTGCAGACTCTAAGAGACCATGTATACCAGGCCAGACAACTATATCCAGCAAAACATCTAATCACCATAGATGGAAGAACCAAGATATTTCATGACGAAATCAAATTTAAACAATATCTATCCACACATCAAACCCTACAGAAGGTACTAGAAGGAAAGCTCCAACCCAAGGAAATTAGCTACACACATGAAAACACAGGCAATAGGTAATCTAACACCAGCAAAACTCAAAGAAGGGAAATACACACACACACCCACACACACACTCACACTCCCCCCCACCCCCACATTACCATGACTACTAATGGGTGAATGTCTTTTTTGTATGCTGTGAATTTGTGTTGCTCTGATTGATTGATAAATAAAGCTGTTTGGCCAATGGTGAGGCAGAATAGGGTTAGGCGGGACATTCTAACTAAAAAGGAGGAAGTTGAAAGGCAGAACAGAGAGGAGATGCTAGCCACAACCAAAGGAACAATATGCCAGCAGACCGGTAAGCCACGGCCAAAATGGCAACTTAGAGATTAATAGAAATGGGTTAACTTAAGATATAAGAACTAGATAACAAGAAGCCTGCCATGGCCATAGTTTAAAAATAATATAAGCCTCTGTGTGTTTATTTGGGTTTGAGTGCCTGAGGGCTTGGGTGGGAATGGAGAAAACTCCGGCTACATACTACCACCAACAAAATAACAGGAATTAATAATTACTGGTTATTACATATCTCTCAATATCAATTAATTCAATTCACCAATAAAAGACACAAGCTAACAGAACAGATATGAGAATAGGATCCTTCCTTCTGCTGTATATAAGAAACAAACATCAACATAAAAAACAGATATGTCCAAAAAAATCATAGAAGAAAATTTTCCCAATCTAAGGAAGGACATACCTATGAATGTATAAGAAGCTTACAGAACACCAAATAGACTGGGCCAGAAAAAAGTCCCCTCAGAGTAAAGGGTTGGAAAAAGATTTTCTAATCAAAGGGACCTATGAAGTAAGCTAGTGTAGCTATCCTAATATCTAACAAAATAGACTTCAAATCAAAATTAATCAAAAGAGATGTAGAAGGACATTTCATACTCATCAAAGGACAAATCCACCAAGATGATGTCTCAATCATGAACATCTATGCCCAAAATACAAGGGCACCCACATTTGCCAAAGAAATATTACTAAAGTTTAAATCACATATCAAATACCCCATCCTCACCAATGGATGGGTCATCCAGACAGAAATCAAAAAGAGAAATAATAGAACTAACAGACTTTATGACTCAAATGGACCTAACAGATATCTATAGACCATTTCACCTAAACAACAAAGTATATATCTTCTTCTCAGTACTTCATGGAACCTTCTCCAAAATTGACCATATACTTGGTCATAAAACAATTCTCAATAGACACAAAAAAATTGGAATAATCCCCTGTATCTTCTCAGATTGCCATGGATTAAAGTTGGAGTTCAACAGCAACACAAACTACAGAAAGCCTACAAACTCATGGAAACTGAACAGTGTTCAACTGAATCACCACTGGGTCAATGAAGAAATAAGAGAGAAATTAAAGACTCCCTAGAATTCAATGAAAATGAATGTACAACATACCCAAACTTATGGGATACTATGAATGCAGTACTAAGAGGAAAGTTCATAGCACTAAGACTCTATATAAAGAATTTGGAGAAATCTCATACTAGCAGCTTAATGGCATGCCTGAAAGCTCTAGAACAAAAAGATGCAATCACACTCAGGAGGAGTAGACTGCAGAAAATAATCAAACTGAGGGCTGAAAACAATAAATATAAACAAGAAAAGAATACAAAGAGTCAATGAAACAAGGAGTTGGTTCTTGGAGAAAGTAAAAAAGATAGACAAACCCTTATCTAAACTAACTAAAAGTTAGAGAGAGAATATCACAATTAACAAAATCAGAAACTAAAAGGGGGCATAGCAGCAGACACTGAGGAAATCCAGAAAATTATTAGGTCATACTTCAAAAATCTGTACTCCACAAAATTGGAAAATCTAAAAGAAATGGACAAATTTCTTGATAGATACCATATACCAAAATTAAATCAAGATCAGATAAACAATTTAAATAGACCTATAACCACTAAGAAAATAGAAACAGTCATCAAAAGTCTCCCAACCAAAAAAAGCTCAAGGCCAGATGATTTCAGCTCAGTATTCTACCAGACTTTCAAAGAAGAGTTAATACCAGTTCTCCTCAAATTATTTCACAAAATAGAAACAGAAGGAACATTGCCAAATGCTTTTTATGAGGCCACAGTCACCCTGATACCCAAATCACACAATGACTCAATTAAGAAAGAGAATTACAGACCAATTTTCCTTATAAACATTCATACAAAAATATTCAATAAAGTACTGGCAAACCAAATCCAAGAACACATCAAAAAGATCATCTATCACAATCAAGTGGGCTTCATCCCAGAGATTCAGGGATGGTTCAACATAAAAAAATCTGCCAATGTAATTCACCATATAAACACACTGAAAGAAACAAGCCACATAATCACTTCCTTAGATGCTGAAAAAAAACCTTTGAAAAAAATCTAACACACCTTCATGATAAAAGTGTTGAGGAGATTAGGGATACAAAGAATATACCTAAAAATAATAAATGCAATATACAGCAAGCTGACATCCAACATCAAATTAAATAGAGAGAAACTCAAAGCAATTCTACTGAAATCAGGAATAAGAAATGGCTGTCCACTCTCTTCATATTTTTCAATATAGTAATTGAAGATCTAGCTATAGCAATAAGACAACATAAGGAAATCAAGGGAATACAAATAGGAAAAGAAGTCAAAGTATTGCTATTTACAGATGACATGATAGTGTATATAAGCAACCCCAAAAACTCTACCAGGGAACTCCTACACCTGATAAACAATTTCAGTGAAGGGACTGAATACAAGATTAACTAAAAAAATCAGTAGCCATCTTATATATAAATTATAAAAGGGCTGAGAAAGAAATCAATAAATAATGCCTTTCACAATAGCCACAAATAATATAAAATATCTTGTGTAACTCTACCCAAGCAAGTGAAAGACCTGTATGATAAGAACTTCAAGTCTTTGAAGAAAGAAATTGGAGAAGATATTAGAAAATGAAAACTTCTTCCATGCTCAGGGATCAGTAGAATTAACATAGTAAAAATGGCCATCCTACCAAAAGCAATCTACAGATTCAATGAAATCCCCACCAAAATCCCAACACAATTATTTACAGACCTTGAAAGGACAATTCTCAACTTCATATGGAAAAGTAAAAGGCCCAGGATAGCAAAAAGCAATCCTGTACAATAAACTAACTGCTGGAGGTGTCAATATCCCTAACTTCAATTTGTACTATAGAGATATAGTAATAAAAGCTACATGGTGTTGGCATAAAAACAGACCCATTGATCCATGGAATCGAACTGAAGACCCAGACATAAATCCAAACACATATGGACATCTGATCTTCAACCAATGCTGCTGGTCAAACTGAATGTCTGTATGTAGAAGAATGTAAACAGATCCATATCTATGTATTGCCCTGCATAAAACTCAAGTTTGAGTGGATCAAAGACCTCAACATAAAACCAGATACACTGAACCTGATAGAAGAGAATGTGGGGGATAGCCTTGAACTCATTGGCACAGGAGACAACTTCCTGAATAGAAAAGCAGTAGGACAGACCCTAAGATCAATATTTAATACATGGGAACTCATGAAACTGAAAAGCTTCTGTAAGGCAAAGAACATTGTCAATAGGACAAAATGGCAGCCTACAGAATAGGAAAAGATCTTCACTAGCCCCACATCTGACAGATGGCTGTTCTCCAAAATATATAAAGAACTCAAAGAACTAGACATCAAAAACCCAAATAATCCAACTAAAAAATGTGGTACAGATCTAAACAGAGAATTCTTAACAGAAGAGTCTCAAATGGCAGAGAAACACTTAAAAATGTTCAACATCCTTAGTCTTCATGGAAAAGCAAACCAAAATTGCTCTGAGATTCTGTTACACCTGTCAGAATGGCTAAGATGAAAAACACAAATGACAGCTTTTGTTGGATTGGATATGGAATAAGGGGAACACTCCTCCATTGCTAGTGAGATTGCAAACTCATACAGCCACTTTGGAAACAATGTGGCAGTTTCTCAAAAAATTGGAAATTGATTTATCTCAAGACTCAGCTATATCACTCTTGGGAATATACTTAAAGGGTGCTCACTCATATCACAATGACACTTACTCAACTGTATTCATAGCAGCTTTATTTGTTATAGTCAGAACCTGGAAACAACCTAGATGCCCCTCAACGAAAGAATGCATAAAAAAAATGTGGTACATTTACATAGTTGTTAAAAACAATGACGTCAGGAAATTTGAAGGCAAATGGATGGAACTAGAAAAAAATCATCCTGAGTGAGGTAATTCAGGCTCAGAAAGACAAACATGGTATGTACTCACTCATAAGTGGATATTAGCTGTGAAGTAAAAGATAGCCATACTACATTCCACAGACCCAGAGAAGCTAGGTAACAAGGATGGCCCAAGGGAGGAATCTTAGAGCTCCCTGGGAAGGGGAAATAGAAGAGATCTTATGGGTTGACTGCAGGTGGGTTGGAGATGGAAACATGAGGGATCAAGTTTGAGGGTTGGGGGAAGGGAAGAGTCCTAAAAGGGATGATTGGAAAGTGCTGTGGGATGTTCTGTATGTTAAATGTGTTGCTCTGATTGGTTAATAAATAAAACACTGATTGGCCAGTAGCCAGGCAGGAAGTGAAGGCGGGACAAGGAGAGAGGAGAATTCTGGGAAGTGGAAGGCTGAGTCGGAGAGATGCTACCAGCCGCTGCCATGAACAGTGAGTCGTGAGATACTGGTAAGCCATGAGCCATGTGGCAACTTACAGACTAATAGAAACGGGCTAATTTAAGATAGAAGAACTAGATAACAAGAAGCCTGCCAAGGCCATACAGTTTGTAACCAATACAAGTCTCTGTGTGTTTACTTGGTTGGGTCTGAGCTGCTGCGGGACTGGCGGGTGAGAGAGATTTGTCCTGACTTTGGGCCAGGCAGGACCAGAAAAACTCTAGCTACAGGAAAGGGGTCATTTTGGGGTCAGGTAGAAACCCAGCTCAAGGGAAACTCCCAGGAATCTACAAGGATCACTCCAGTTAAGACTCATAGCAATAGGAGATAAGTAGCCTGAGATGGTCATCTCCTATGATCAGATTGGTGACTACCCCAATAGTCACCAGAGAGGCTTCATCCAGCAACTGATGGAAACAGATGCAGAGACCCACAGTCAAGCATTAGACTAAGTCAGGGAATCCTGCTGAAGAGAGGGAGGAAGGATTGTCAGAGCCAGAGGGCTCAAGGGCATCACAAGAGAACCCATAGAATCAACTAATCTGGGCTCACAGGAACTCTCAGAGTCTGAACTGACAACCAAAGAGCCTACATATATGTGACAGTTGTGTAGCTTGGTCTATTTGTGGGACTCCTCTAACAGTGGGAACAGTTGCTGTCCCTAAGTCTTTGGCTGGCTTTTGGGAACTTATTCCTAATACTGGATTGCCTTGCCCAGCCTTAATACAGGGGAAGGAGCCTAGTCTTACTGCAACTTGATATGCCATAGCTTTGTTGATAACCATTGGAGGCCTACTGATTTCTGAACAAAAACAGGGGAGGAGTAGATTAGGGGAGATGTAGAGTAGGTGGCGGGGGGGGGGAGGAATGAGAGGAGAGGAGGGAGGGGAAACCGGTCAGGATGTAAAATTAATTAATTAAATTTAAAAAAGGACATTACATCCTAAATATGCATCATAACAGGATCAAAACACAATATGTCAAGACCTTTCTGAGAGAAATCCATGAGTTGACTGTCATCAGAAATGATGGTCTTATACAGAGCTCAGAGCAAAGTCTAAAGACCTGGCTGCCCCATTTTCCCACGGAGTTTTTTCTGCAGCTTCCCACTGTTGCTGCATAAAATCCAGCAGGTTCTACAGACTCTGCATGATTCACAGTTCTTTCTCCTTCTCTCTTCCTTACACACTGTTACCTCTTCAGTAACCGCCCCCCTCCACAGGTTCATGTGTGGAAGAGCTGCAGCCATTTGCACAGAACCTCCAAGTTTGCTGTCTACAGTGAACACCTTATGTCTCTGATTAATCAAGATTCTTCCCAAAGATCTCTGGGTCAGAAGCTTTACTAATATGTGCTATGTTTAAAATAAGCAAAAGATACCTATTTCCCTTATTTCTCGGTGACATGACTTTTCATTTCCTCATCAACATTTAATGGGATGTGATGTCTGCTGCCTTCCCCACAAGTACAAAAGCCTTCCCATTAAATGTGCATATTTCTGAATGCACCTGCACAGTGGAACTGATTAAACACACTCTGGGAATGCTGTTTATGTGACTAGCTGGCTGTGCTAGTCTGGAACTATTTGAGCCTCAGTTTCCTCTTCTGTAAGAAGCATAGTTCTGAACAGCCTCGTGGGGTTGAAACTCACCATGGTGTTAATTCAGGTGAACAATGCTTTGAATCGGCGTGCATCATCTAGCAGATGAATGGATGATGGTAACGAACAAGATTGGGTTCCGGATTTCTCAATTGCCCTTGGTACAAAATTATCAGTGTAACTACAGGCTCAAGCGATCACAGATGGGATTCTTTGGTTCCCTGCCCTTCCTTATTTCTTATTGTAAAACATGAGTGTTATATTCAGGTCAGAGAAGCACTTGAACTTCATTTTGATTATTATGACAATGTTATCAGGCCTGCCAGATTAAAGCAATCTCTATCTCGGTATTGTTTCCATGCTCAGGCAAAGCGAATGGTATACATTATGATTAAATAACACAGAGTCTGTTCTGCCTCTTGCATAGAATTAATTTTGGTATGGCTTCCATTTCATTAGAAGAGCACTTTAAAACAGGTCAAGTGTAACCCGGACTAAATTGAAAATGCATTATTCTATTTTGGTAGGCTCTCCAAGCTGATACATATTTAATGCAATTTTATAAGGAAGTTCAAATGTCAGGCAGACGCCTTTAAGAAAACAAATGTCTTAAGTTTTACACTAGGTAATTTCTGAATAAATACTCAGTATATCTCCTCCACTATCCCAGACCTTTTTCTTGGCGGAAAATAAGCTATTTGTGTGAGTTATGTGGAGTAAATCTGACAGCCGCGTGGTGAGCACTGCTCTCTTTATTGGCTCTGTCTCTATGGGATGTAGTTTGGGCTTCCAGAAATACACCTTACATTTTTCTACATTTTGGAGGGTGAGATAGGATTCTCAGAATTATAAAAGTTTAATGCAATTTAGGTTTTGGCCTTACTGTTTATCCATATATTCAGTTTCATTTATCATGCTGTTCACTCAGCCAGACAACCCCTGTGAGTTTTAACTCTACACACAGTGATAAGGTAGCCCCTCACTGTAGACAAGCCTTTGGTAGAAACATGACTCAAAAAGGGAAAAACAGTTTACATCGCTGGCCCCATTTCTCATATAGGAAGGTGTAGACTAATAAACTGAACATGTAGGTATTCGCAACTGCCATCACTGCCTGTGATTTGTGCCAGGAAGCGTACACAATAGTCCTTAGTGGTACCTCGAATCATCAGGCTTAGTGCTTGCCTCCTGCTACACCCACATCAATTGAGAGGAGAGGTGAACTGCTTCCCATCCCATTAGGGCGCTTTGGGAGACTCTGAAAAAGAACTTCCAGGATTTATGTTTAAACTCATGCCCTGAATTGCAGAGCCCTATTTGGATTTCTCAGAATTATTTTGCTAGATATGAAGATATCCCATTTTTTTCCCCTAGATGAAAAACTCTGAGCATTTAGAGTACTATGATCAATCCTTTCCTGGATCTCAAGAGAGCCGATGAAGAGCCTGTTGCTACTGAGAAAACATCAGAACACATGGAGCCTCATAGTCCTCTGTTCCTGTGTCTTTTTAGTGTAAATGGCAGCACAGGGACCTGCACATCATTCTGATAATGACAGCAGAAACCTAAACACTTACCTTGTCTAATACTCTCTTCTCGAGCCCCGAAAATTTTCAAGCTGTACCTATTTTACCTGTAAAAATATATCTCCTCAGAGAAACCCTGTCTTGAAAACCAATATATATATATCCTGTTTATTTTGACTACTTAAGTGCCTATGATTCTCACGGGCCAGCTGGCATTACCTTGGAACTCTTTGGCTTATCTGTCTTTTCCTGCATCAAATTGGCTACAGTGCTCCTAAGAAAACTCAGACCTTTCTACATTAGTTTTCTGTTTGAGTCTTTAAATATTCTCTGCAGCTCAAATGGTAAAGTTCTAGTTCCTAGTTTGGCTCAAGGCTTACATGATCTTGTCCCTGCTAATAATGAGTCCTCATTTCCATCTTTGCCACTTTTACCAATGCATCATTTGCTCCTAGCTAGCAGCTACTCCCAAACAGGCTCCTAGCTGACAGCTGCTCCCAAACACACCTCTCTTTTTCCCCTCCCATCCTCTAGATTTGTATATGCCCTTCCTCCCATTTTCTCTGTCACCATCCATTTCCTCTTCTTTTCCCTTCCCCTCCCTTCCCCTCCCTCCCTCCCTCCCTCCCTCCTCTCTCTTTCTCTCTTCCTTTCTCTCTCTATTCCTCTGCCTTTCACCATCAGCTTGTATTTAACTTATTCAAAAAGCCATTTTGGATCTCACAAGTTCATCCCTTTTCTTTGTAACGTTCTATTATCTTTTTATGTCTTATTGTATAACCTAGAGCCCTTTTTCTGAAGTTGACTAGCGCATAAAATAAAAAATTCTCAGTACCAACCCTCCCCCAATTCTCTGGAGCACCAGATCTTTCTAAAACACTTGCTTTGATGTTTGGTGGCTTAGAATGCTCCTGATTTTTCTCCTAACCTCTCTTGCCAAGTTCTTCTAGAGTTCCTTATCACCCTTTCTCTGTGAGACTAGGGATGTTCCTAGGAGCTGTCTTTAGACTTATTAACTTTTATTGTCATACTTTCTCCCTAGTATATCATGTCTTTAGAACTTCCACATCTCCATGATTTTATGATTCTATAAATGACTCTTTTTAAAAAAATAACATAATTTCTTTATTGAATCTTTGGGAATTTTACATTATGCACCCCAATTCTTCTCACCTCCCAGTCCCTTCATTTCCATGCCACCCCCTGCAGTGGTTCCCCCAAACAAAAATTAAAAAAAGAAACCAAACCAAACCAAATCAGACCAAGCAAACAAACAACAAACACAAAGAGAAAAACAAAACAACAACAACAACCAAACCTTTTATCTCATCTTTCCTGCCTCTGCCTCTCCAAAACCTCTTCATTCATCCTAGTGGGATTGGGAGCTGCGATGTTTCACATAGTAAACCCTCTGGGCCAGTCCGCTTTACACTTGCTAATGTTCATTGCAATGATACACTGGTCTGAACTCCTTATTCTATAAATTTTCATTGTAGTCCTCAGTAGCCTGGCACTATTGCATGACAAGTACATGTGGCACATATATGCATTATATGTATGCATGTGAAGTGCATATGAAGTGCTCAATGAACATGTAACAGTTAGGTCAATGATAACCAGATGTTCAGTGGGACTACCGAGTTTCAGAATTGCATGCAGGAAAGGGCAAACAATATACTAATGTTTTGAAGCGCTCTTTTCACATCTATATAGAATTTACTAAGAGATTCCTCCTCTAAACCAGTTTGTGACCTCCACGAATCCAATATCTATAGCCTAAACAAAGGCACATAGATTATAAGAGGGAAGCAGCATAGTACGAGTTTGGAAGAATGCTTCTGTCCCTCTCTAGTCAAGTGAAGATTTAGGAAAGCCTCAAAGAGAGTTTTGAGAACAGGCACAGACAGCTGTGCAGATTCCGTACTGTCCGTGAGGACTGCCATTCATGCCGTCCTGTCACAAACCTGACAATTTAGTACAGAACAATAACTGTCCGTCAAGTCGCAGCCACACGCTTTGCTGTGACACATCACTGTAGTGCAGCAGTTTAATGACAGGTAGAAGTTTAGTATGCTGATTTTCTACCATATACAGTGTAGATTACTGTCCGTCTGTCCTGTAGGAATATCTAATAAGTCTAGCCACTCACACCGAGTGAGGAGAGAAAATTAGTTGGAAAAAGATTCATTTTCACTGATGAGGAAGGATTCATGTTTCCTCCTTAAATTAAAAACAATAAGAAATCAGTTTTTTTTTTCCTAATAGGACAAGATAGTCTCATTCGAAAATCTCTATGTATGTGCTGTGGAAGAGAGAGGGAGGGAGGAAGTGAGAGCCTAGGAGCCAATCCCCTTGTCTTTCACGGCATGGTCGCCCACTTGGCTTAGAACACACCATTTGGCTGTGCTGCTGGCCAGTGAGCTCCAGAGCATTGCTTGTCTCTGTCTCCCCGGTGCCGGGACTGTGGGCGCACACCACCGCGCTCAGCATTTACATTGGTGCAAGGGGGTAGGTTCAAGTCTGCATGCTTATGTGGCAACATGTTTCCAGGTGAGCCGTCTCCCCAGGCCCCATGCTGCTTTGTTTATGATGGCCGAGTGCCATAAGATCTCCAGACTCACTGGTTTAACATGATGACATTCATCCTATTCACAAATCTACAATCTGGACAGGGCTTAACAGGGACAAGTCCCTTGGCTCCACTTGGTGCCAAGTAACCAGACTCGAGAGCTAGAGGCAAGACCCACATGGAGGTGCACTGGGTCAGGTCCCTGCCGTGGGGCTGGGAAGACTCTAACAGTGGTGATCAGGACAGCTGGAGCTCAAGCAGCTTTCCCCTCTCTCTGAGGAAGCCCTGTGTTAACTCCGGCAGGGTGCTTGGAGGCAGCCAGCATCCTGAAGCAGCATCTCAGTCGGGGCTCTCAAGGAATATGTCACAGGAGCGAAAGAACCAGGCAAAAGATGCATTGCTTTCTGCGACCCAGTCTGAGAGGTTACAGAGTAACACTTCTGCTATTTTAAATGAGCCAGTGAAGTTTAGAGGGAGTAGGGAAGAAACAAAGGGTCCCTTTACTGATAGAGAAATACCAACGTCACAGTATAAGCAAAACACCAGGTAGAGAATAATTACTGGTTTAAGGAGAAGAACATTCCAGAAGGGATATGACTACCAGTTAGAAAGAATGTTGCCTTTTCACGGGTAGAGTCTTCAAAACTCTAAATAGATAAGCCCTATGACGGAAGTCCCTGCACACTAGCCACATCCGGGACCTCAACGCCACACTGTGAGAACACTACCCTTAGACTAAGCTAGAAAACTTTCCACACATCTCTTTACTCATCACCCCTCCTAATATTAACCAATGCCTTTCTTTTCTTCATGTTGAGTCAATCAGAGTGTTTCCTCTTTCCCATTAGTAAGTATCACGCTAGGTCTTCAGGGCTCATGTTGGATGCACTGGGACACCTCAGGGAATATTGTATTTTCTGCTATCTCCTCCATTCTGTGCTGTATATTTCTAACAATAAATATGTTTTCCTAGTTATGTACATAAATATAATATATTAAATAGGAATACATGTAGAACAACATATAATATAGAATTTATACATAATACATATGAAATATACATAAATTTGATATGTATGGGTGTTTTGTCAGAGTGTGGTTTATGCATCACATGTGTGCCTGGTGCCCATGGAAGCTAGCAAAAGGTCAGATTTCCTGAGCTGGCATTACAGATGGTTGTAAGCCATCAAATGGGTGCTGGGAACTGAACCCAGGACCTCTGGCAGAGCAACAAGTGCTCTTACCACTGAATCATCTCTGTAGCTCTTATTTTACTGAACATTTTATAAAAATTTCAAATAAACATGGAAGTTGAAAAAACTATGCAGTGAATATCACTGTATCTGATATGCAAGTATTTTTCTTAATTTTACTGTATCATATATTTATTCATCTACCCATTGCCCTATCCGCTTATAAATAAGATTCTATTTGTGATGCATGCAAAATTAAGCTGCCTACAAAAGGATGATTTATTCCTAAGTAATTTAGAGTGGATACCATTAATTGCCAATTGCCATTCAATAATAATATGCAGTAGTATTTAGGCAACATACACAGTAAAATATACAAATCTTGAAATGGACAATGTGACTAAACCACAATCCTGTTATGTTTATTTAAATTGTGTGTGTGTGTGTGTGTGTGTATGAGTGCAGGGACCAGCAGTGGTTGCAGGTGTTGGATCCCTCCAGAGCTGGAGTTAAAGTTGGTTGTGAGCCTCCGGATATGACTATGGTAACTAAATTCAGATTCTTTGCAAGAGTCATCTCTTCAGCCCCTGCAGGCGTTTTCAAGCTTCATTTTTATTATGCAATTTTTCTTCTCAAGAAATTTAAATGACTCTCTATGGTCTTTCAAAAGAAGCTTTCCAAATATTTTCTTACTACAACCACATTCTTCCTCCAGTTATTTTGTAAACTCTTTCATGTCATACTTTAAATGACACTATCAAAGAAAATTATATTTAATGAGCATTATATTTTTAATTTTTAATTGAAATTAACTTTTAACATGTAAAATAGTTATATATATTAATGGGGATGACAAGTGATGTTTGGATGTGTGTGAACGTTGTATAACCTTTTAATCAAGTTAAATATGTTTATATCTTTAAAATTTTTCATTTCTGTGTGGTAAAAACATTCTAAACTATTTTTCTGGCTCTTCAATTAGACAATACATTATCATTATCCATTGTCATTTGTGGTGGTTTCCATAGGAATGACCCCATAGACTCATGTGTTTGAATGCTTGGCCCATAGGAAGTGGCCCTGTGGGGTAGATTGATATTTCAGCCCTCAGACAAGTAACTATTGAAGTATATGCATAGTTAAACAGTCAGGATCTGTCACTAGTTTGCTTTAGAGTTTAGGGTCAATAAGGGGTGTGGCATTGATGCGGGAGGTGTGCCACTGTGGGGTCGAGCTTTGAGGTTTCATATGCTCAAGCTGTGCCCAGTGTGGCACACAGTCTCCCTCTGTTGCCTGTGGATCAAGGTGTAGAACTCTTGCTTCCTCATCCAGTACCATGTCTGCCTACATGCTGCCATGCTTCTTGTCAAGACAGTAATAGACTAAAGCTCTGAACCTGTAAGCTAGACCCCAATTAAATGTTTTCCTTTATGAATTGCTGTGGTCATGGTATCTCTTCACAGCAACAGAAACCCTAAGACATCACCTTCCTGTGCACACCTTATCTTTTTGCCCTATACTGCAATTCAGTTCCTATCAATCAGGTCTCTCTCACTCCTCTCTTCCCCATTCTCCTCTACTTTTTCCTGTTCCTTTGGAAAGTTCTATGAGATCAGCATTTGAAGAGTCCACACATAAGTGAGATCATGTGGTATTTGCCTCTCTGTAGCGGGCTTATTTCAATTTACATAACCACTTCCATGGTTATTTACACTTTGCCGTGTCATATTGGAAAGAAGTCCAAGAGAGGCCTGTGGGGTAGATTGATATTTCAGCCCTCAGACAAGCAACTAGTGAAGTGCATGCATAGCTAAACATCCAGATTCTGTCACTAGTTTGTTTTGTCATTTAGGGCCAACCATCTGATCACTGTTTGGTTTTCTAATCTCTAATCTCTAAATCATAAGTGTATCTGAAAAAGTTACTGTCAGGGGCCGAGGAGATGGCTCAGCACTTAAATATACTTTCAAGCAACGAGACTGAGCTGGCATCCCCAGGACCCAGGTAAATGCCAGATGAGTGTGGCTGCCTTCTGTAATTTCAGTTTAGGAAGGTAGAGACACGATTCCTGGAGCAAGCTGACTAGAGAGAGTAGTCGTGAATTAAGTCCTGGGTTTTATTGAGGGATCCTGACTCAAGGAACATAGTTAAAAGAGTGACCAAGGGAACAGTCTCAACCTCAGCCCTGAGTGTCTACACACATGAACACACATGTTCACCCTCCCACATGGGAATGTGTGTACATATATGCATGAAAACCATACATGCACACAAACATATGAAGAGAAAAAGACATGTTCCTGTCAGAGTTAGTGACGACAAATGTATGAGACCTACTAGGTTTCTTGACATTGAGTTGTTTTTTAAATGTGACTTTAAGAACCCTTAAAAGTTCAGGGCTGGAGAGATGGATTGGTGTTTAAGAGAACTTGCTACATGTGGCACATAACCACTTGTAACTCCAGTTCCAGGCATTCCAACATCCTTTGTCTTCTGAGTGCAACAGGCACACACATAGTACAAATAAATTACCATAGGCACACACACACACACACACACACACACACACACACACACACACACACAAATAAATAAATGTCAAAGTTCCATCCTGCAATATGTCCCTAACATAGGGATTTTTGCATTAAACATTTTTCAAATATTAAAAATTTAAATGTAATTTTTCTGTGTTTCAACCACCAATATATCATTTTCTATTTGGGAAAAGGGGGTTATCTACAAATGCTATGTTACTCCATTTCTTCATTTGGGTTCAGAGCAGGATGAGTGGATGTGGAAGGCAGAAGATAGGGATAGGTAGCTATGGGCCTAGATTCTGCTAGTTTTTTCTTCACATATCCAAGTATTGAACATGTAAATTTATCTCTAGTCTTGTGCTGGATAGTTTTATATCAACTTGGCACAAATTATATTCACTTTGGAAGAGAACCTCATTGAGAAAATGTTTCTACTAGATTCTACTTGTGGGCAAGCCCATGGTACATTTTTTTGATTGATGATTGATGTGGGAAAGCCCAGGTCACCGTGGGTGGGACCATACCTGGGATGGTGGTTCTGGATGTTATAAGAGAGCAGGCCGAGCAAGCCACAGGGAGTAAGCCAGTAAGCAGTGTTCCTCCACAGCATCTGCATCAGGTCCTGCCTTTCAGTTTCCATTTGTTTGAGTTCCTGCCTTGACTTCCTTTGATGATGGACTGTATTGTGGAAGTGTAAGCTGAAATAAACCTCACATTGTTTTTGGTCATGGTACTTTACAATGGCAACAGAAACCATAAGACAAGCATTAAATCTGACTTTCTGAATTTTACAAAAGACCGATATCCTGTGTAAAATGCTAAAACTTAGAACTTGAGTGATGTGCTCAATAAGTGCTAAGCTTATTGTTATTGCATCTTTTTTTTTTCATTCTCTGTGTAGCTTTGGAGCCTATCCTGGAACTCGCTTTGTAGACCAGGCTGGCCTCGAACTCACAGAAATCCATCTGCCTCTGCCTCCTGAGTGCTGGGATTAAAAGTATGTGCCACCACCTCCCGGCTGTTTTTGCATCTTTTTATTTAGAAAAATAGTGAAGAAAAGACTCAACTCACATATGAAAAATGCCCTTTCTCAATGTATATATTATGTATAAAATAAGTATGTTCTAATATCATAATTAACTGTACAAAATATACAAATACAACAATTAAAAAACTATTTGTCATTACTCAATAATTTTACTTTAAAAATTCTATTTTTGGCTATCTTGCTCTCTGTTTTCAGAACAAGTACTTTTTGCAAAACCAAACTGTTTTACTGAAACACAATCCAAACTGTAAAATTTTCTTTTCAGGACATGAATAGGTGATCTTCAAGCTTGTTATTATTATTAGAGTTTCAGCAAATGTATTTTTGTCTGGGGTATTTATTGTATAAGAGATATCAAAGAAAACAATTTTTATTGTTTGTTCCTTACTTTAAATAAAATTATCCTGAAATAGTGGAAATACCAAGGTTTGGAGTATCAAACAAACCCTGAAGGTCTACTTCTACTAACTGATTATTTCTTGAGGCCTTCAAAATCAGTGTGAATTCCCAAAGGCGAGAAGCCATATTCTCACCAGGCACATATCATGTATACCAAGATCTTTACAGGGGCAATCTTATTTCATCCAGCAAAACTTCTCCTTCTGATAGATTGCAGCATGCAATTCATCATCAATCACTCTATTCTCACATTTAAACAAAAAGTCAGTAAGCCTGGGAATTTTGCTGTGTTGTGAGAGGAAGCATTGCCATTATGGATTTTGGATGGAAGGAACATAGAGTCCCCCAAGTTCACCTTTGCCCTTGTGTAAGCAAGAAAAAAAAATATATCAATAAAATTTTTCTTACTTCAGTAGAAAGATGAGAAGGGAACCAATGCATGTGGCTATTGAATTTCCTTTTAAACTTGTCTGTCTATGTGTCAGCATTCATTTACACAGCCTTCGTGGTAAATTTTAATGAAATGAGAATTGAATGAGGGAATACCTAATGTGCCTCTGCAGTAATTAGTGAGATAGAGATTTGACAATTATCCAGTTAATCTGATCAACAAAGACAGCCAAATTGGGTAGTTTGTCTTAAAGTGGATTTATTTGGCCTAGTCAACCCAAATCAACTCCACACATTAATTACATTAACAACACAGCTGCCAGCATCCACAGTAGGATCTGTGGAAAGGCCTCAAACATAGAGAAGATGACAGACATAAACAGGAAATGATATGAGATAGTAGTAAGTTACCAAGGACATGCACCTAGGAGAAGCCAAGTCAAAGGACTCAGCTGTTACACACATGATAAAGGAAAAGAAAAACCCCAAACAAGCTCAGATAAGAATTAAAAGTAGCCGGGCGGTGGTGGCGCACGCCTTTAATCCCAGCACTCGGGAGGCAGAGCCAGGCGGATCTCTGTGAGTTCAAGGCCAGCCTGGGCTACCAAGTGAGTTCCAGGAAAGGCGCAAAGCTACACAGAGAAACCCTGTCTCGAAAAACCAAAAAAAATAAAATAAAATAAAGAATTAAAAGTAATCAGCTGCTATCTAAGAAGCTCAGAAACAAAGGGAAGGGAGAGAGGTAATAAGATGGGAGGCTGATGTTCTGTGCACAGCATAGTGATACATCGTTTCTTTTGTTCAGAAAGCAACGTATTGGGGAGGATTAAAACTTTAACTCCTTTTGTTGTTTCTTAGAAGTCTAATGTTTCTCAAATTTACTTTAAGTATTTGAACATAATGATCTCATCATTTTGACTATCTCTGTAGGTTAGAGCTCTACATGAAACCTAGTCATTAGATTGGAAATCTTTTTTCCTAATATAAAATCTATTGACTTTGAGGACGTTCAAAAGAAAAGCATATGTCCAGATCCATTTTTTATATTGTTTTTAGTTGATGAAACCCAGAGAAAGAGTGACCAACAGTACCAAGACACAGTGCCGAGTTCTCTTCCTGTGAGTCCATTCTTCACTCACAATCTCCCACAACCACTGAAAACCACCAATTTATATATAGTTTGACATCGAATATCTTCTTCACGCCACCTCAGAAGTTCATTACACTGAAACGTAAATATTTACAAAAATTAAAAATGAATCCAAGGAAATCTCATTTAAAATAAATTGCTTTTGATGGAAAGAAAAGCAAACCTTCATGTTTACTTGCTCGTTTTTTCTTTACATAATCTGAAAGATGGTCAGTGATGAGGGATGATTTCCAACCATGGCACCAAAAACTTTCAAGTTATTCATTTGCTTTTCAGAGTTACAAAGGAAAGCAAACACTGGCTTTAACTTTAGGATGAAGTCTGGAAAAGAGCTTCCCACATCATACATGCCATGCCCACTACTACGGCAATCAGTGCTGTCATTAATTCTGTAGGGCTCATTCATAATCAGTTAGTTCAGTACAACCGAACTGGGCTTTAAATTTTATATAATTGCCACTAATTTACGTTTAACTAGCCACCTGTGGTTAATGGCTGCCACACCAGACAGCAATGGTGGAGAATCAATACCAAGAAATTCCTACTGAAAATCAGCTGTACAGAATATTTCCCCAACAAAAAAGTGAACCTTTTGTTCCGGACCTAAAGGGGCCAAGGCTCTCAGAATTACTTTCTGTATGACCCGGAAAATGGTAAGAACTACTGACATCATTGGAAAGGATGGACAGTTTAAAGACATATTATTGGGCTGGGTGGTACCGTTTGCTGCTAAAGTTCTTGCCTGGCATGTGCAAAGTCTTCAATTCTACCCTTAGCACAAAATCAAGAAGAAACAAGACAAATAATATCCTTAATTCATCTTCAAGTATGCCAACCTACATTTACGTATAAATAAGGGAATGAAAGAAAATATACTGTAGCATGAATCTTAAAAGTTCTTATTAATAAAGAACAAACTTGAGCCAGGTATTGGGGTGAACTGGAAGATCAGAGAACCAGAATAAGCCACAGATACCTCACCTTGCCGGATCCTCAGCTGGTCTTGTTTCCTCAGACTGGAGGCCTCTGAGTCCTCATCCAGAATGGGTCTCAGCTGAACTGCTGCTAGAAGCCTGAAAGCTTTACCAGCCAAATGCTTAACCAGGCCACATGCTTCTAGTTTCTGGTCCTCATGCCTTATATACCTTTCTGCTTTCTACTACCACTCCCTGGGATTGGAGGCTCACTTTCTGGGATTAAAGGCATGTGTCACCATGCCTGGCCGTTTCCAATGTGGCCTTGAACTCACAGAGATCCAGAGGGATTTCAACCTCTGGAGTGCTAGGATTAAAGGTGTGAGTGCCACCATTTTCTAGCCTTTGTATCTAGTGGCTGTTCTGTCTCTGACCCCAGATAAGTTTATTAGGGTGCATAATATTTTGGGGAATACAATACCACCACAATATACTGTCGAAGAGTTTAAGTTAGGGTGGTCTATTTAAAAATGTCAAGGTTGCCACTGCCATGTTTATTCTTTTAGTATGTTGGCTTTATTTTTTGCTTTCCTTATGCGTTCCCAAAGACTGGTTGGCATGGCCTAATTTCTGAGTTCTTTGGGGGACCTCTGTGTGGCTGCACAGTGCATTAAGAGATGTGAGCCTCCTATACTATGAATGTAAGGTCAGGGTTCTGCAGCTAAGAAGATTCAAAGCACAAAGATGAAATTCTAATGCTAATTCCATGTCCCACTGGGTCTGACACCTGGCCTAACCTGCAGTCTCATTTCTACACTCTGGTCCTGCAAGCATAGAGCTTCTGGAAAACAAGCTCTATTTTTCAAGTAAAATTCTTTTGGTCCAGACTTCCCTGGGAGTCCTCATCTTCTTAGGGGATGTTCAGGGTGGCGACAGAACATGAAGAACTAAATGACTGAAGAGACTACCTGTCTACTACGATGTTGTGGGAGATGAAATGTTATTGATGCTAACTTCCTTGTGAGTATTCTCTTCAAAACTTTAGTCACAATAGCTAACACAGGGCTTGGAAATAGACCTTTAAAAGCCTGAGACAAATTTTCTTGCTTAAAAATGAATCCCCCCAGCTTTTCAATGTGGCTCACATAAAAATACATTTAAAAGGATTTCCAAGTCTTCTAGTGACTAGAGAGCTTTAAAACCGAGTATGTTTGTAATGTTGAAAAAGGACGAATGCGTAGCTCAAGAATCACAGAGAAAATGTATTTCATACCCTGATATTTCTATCATTTGCCAGAATACAACACGAGCCTCTCATCCAACTCAGCAAGCTGACAAATGCTAACTTGAATGGTAACGAATACCCCCACTTACTAATGTTCTGTTAAAAAGACCTCAGAATGACCAAACCACAGTCACAGCTTCCAATGTTAGAACTCTCTACTGTGTCTCATGTTGGGAGTATCCCTTCTTTGGACCAGAATTTATAAACCTACAGAACCCTAAGTGGTACCTTTAGTAAACACACATTAGTCAAGTAGATTACTGGAAATGATCATGACCGGGATAATGTCTATTGTTACCCATTAATTTTTGGACAAAACTAGGGATCTCCAAGAGGCAGGTCTTTGCCCTATCTTATGTATGTTGGTACAAAATGGGATGTACTCTATGAAACTTAGTCTCCCTTTCCTGGGCTGTCTTCTAAGGTGATAGCTCTGATGCTGCCCTTTCTAAGGCTTTATAATTGCACTGTCAAGCAGACAGCACCTGGCACATTGTGGTATATAAGTCCCAGCATCATACATTACTGTCACTGCGTCTGAGTCCCTGAATGTGAGATGATGTTAGGCAGAACCTGTCCTGCATTAGTAGATCAGAAGACCTCTGGGTCCTCAGGAGGTGGTACTGGCTGACAGTGTGAGGAAGTTCTGCTGCATAATAGGAGCAGGGAGAAATACATTGCTCCCTCTAGGATATACTAGGGAAACTTTGACTTGCACTTTTGTGGCTATAAATGATCAAATACAGTAATGATAGCCTGCTGAGGGGTTCTAGACAGATCCTCAGGGAAGCCCACTAGAGCAGCAAAAGTCCTAACAAAAGCTAAAAATATAGAACGCACATGCGTAAATAAGATGGCATCAGTCATCAGTGCCCCATCAGTCAGGTGCTCAGATGTTTGCTGATGATCTTGACTGTTCCCTCTGCCTCTGGCTAAATAACAACATTCTTACCCAGAGATCCATACACTCTATGCCAGCAGGTCACTGTCTGCTTGACAGAGATACTGGCACTGCCCCCTTTCTTCAAGACTGGATTGGTTGACATTTGGTATAGTTTATGTACCAGAACTTCTCTACGGCTTTACGAGAAAATGAGGTGTATTCGGTCATAGTTGCCATGGACAGGCATGGACATGGTACTTGCTCTGAGTCCATAAATTCCATGATAAAGATGCATGTGTTAAATACAACAGTCTCTATATATTCATTTAATAAATATTTATCAAATCTGTCCTGCTTAAAATTTTTCTACACACTGAAGAAGCAATACTGAGTGAAGAAAGAAATTATGCCCTAAGAGCCAATAAAATATAATGCTATGGATCATGATGAAAATTTTAAGGGAAAATATAGTTATTTAGCTTTGTTGTGCACACTCATGATGGCAGCACTGGGGAGGTAAATCAGGGTGGTTGTAAGTTTGAGGGCCTAGACCAAGCTACCCTTCTTTGAGAAAACAATGGAAGAGTGTGACAGCCACGGGAAGTCCGGAAGTTTGAATTCCAGATGCTCCTCTCCATCATCGGTCACTTAAATGATCTCTTCCTTCTCTTCTGTGATATTCCATGGAGTTGGGAGGGAACCATGTCATGGGGTACATGGAGGAAGCTGGAAGGAAGAAATAGGGGGTGGATGGATCATGTGTCATTGCAAACGTGTGAAATTTTCAAGAATGAAGAAAAAATTAATACAGCATTTAAAAGGGAAGAGAAAGTAGAGATAGGTTTTTACTGAGAAGATGAAATTTGAAAAGATAGAAAAAGTGAGAGGAAGCTGATCATGCTGATACCAGGCATCCTTCCCCCCCCCCCACCTCCTTATACAGGGAAAAGTACTAAGATTATAAGAATAACACAATCACCCTGGGCATGCTAAGCGAGTACTCTGCCATTGTTCTATGTTCCCAGAACAATGATGATCTTTAAGGGAAGCAGCAGTGCAGAGGTTAAGTGCTCTGAAGGAAATCCTGTTTGAGGAGCAGCAAGAAGTCAGTATGCCTGGAACTGAGTAACAACAGCAAGAGAAAAAGAAACACAGTTAGGGAGAGAGCACCATTCCCGATGATGACTTCTTGGTCAATGTAAGGGCTTGTTTGTTTGTTTGTTTATTCAAGGCAGGGTCTTAGTATGTAGATCTGGCTATCCTAGAACTCACTGTGTAGATCAGACTGGCCTTGAACTCATAAAGATCCACCTGTCTCTGCTTTCTGAGTGCTGGGAATTAAGGCATATGCCACTACGCTTGACTTAAAGGTTTATTTTTATTCTGAGGGATATAGAAAATGTTAATGGTTCTAAACAGTAACAAGATTCTGCCTAACCTATGCTTGAAAAAGATCACTTTGACTGTTGTATTAGGCATAGACATAAAACTAGAGAGCCTGCAGGACAGCTCAGCAGGTAAAGGTGTTTGCTGAACAAGCCTGGTGACATGAGCTCAAGTCTTAGAACACATACAAAGGTGGAAGGAGGGGTCTGAGGCTACAGAGTTGTCCTCTGGACTTCACGTATGTGTCATGACATATGCGCATGGACAAAAGCAATAACAATACATTTTTAAAGAGACACAACGCCAATGATTTCATCACATCACTATTTAACCTCATGTTTTTGCTATCTACAGAATCATGGTACATCACACAAACAGCAACAAGTTCTGATAGAGTGTTGTGCTAAATATGCTATATGTCTTAGAGAAAGATGAATACCCAATCTGGCATGTGACAGGAGGTCAGAGATTTGTGATGTATTATTTACAACATTCATTATAAATGAGGATCAAAAGTAGTTTACGCTCATGTGGCATGGACATCAATATATATTCATGGACTTGGCTTATGAACATGTCAACATACAGATTGGAGGTAACCTCAATGGCCTGATGATTTTCAAACACAGGAGTAGTCCATTACATTGATGGTATCATGTGTTAGCAGATCTAGGAATAGCTAATACTCTGAATGTTTATTACATGTGTACATTCCATAGGGCAGTAAAAAAAAAGCTTAAAAATGTTCAAAGATAGTTCAAATGCACATGTCTTAGGAACTCTGTGCACTTGTGTATGCTAGTGCATTCCTTCCGAAGTGAAGAACAGACCATCCTACTTCCTACTGCTAGATACGACCCAGAATGCTTGGCAGGAATCTGAATGTTGAACGCATGACAAGCCCCACTTACAATAATTCACAGATTCCTTTGTTAGGTGACAAAGACTAGTTTTGAGGGAGCTTGGATGAGAAGAGGTTCTTCAATGCTCGCAGCTGTAACACAAGCTGCATTGATCTCAGACCAATAATAAACGGTGAATTTCGAGTTCCCAGAAGTACTATGATAAACAAAAATAAAATGTAGGTTTGATGTCAACCATCAAAAATGTATAGTTTCTATTTATATTTTAATTTATCTTCCATACATACACAATTGAATCTCCACCATGTCTGCCCTATCCAAATAAAGTGTTCTATTTAGAAAATGGAAATACAAATAAACTAAATATATAAATGGATATTTGAAGGGAAATTTTTGATGTCATAGATAGAGGTAGCAGATTTCATCAGAACATATCAGAATTCTCTTTACCATATATAATGCATAGTATACTGCTTAATTGTCATATACCATTTAAATCTACCGAGAAACTGGCTCTGGAGGCAGGGTAGAGCCTCGCATTTTAGATCCAGGTGTGTTTGTCTCAAGGTGACCTCAAAGGCCTTTTATGTAGTGAAAGGCTGCCCCCTGGCCCTGTAACAAGAGGACGGCAAAGGCACACACAACTAAGTGTTCTAAAAAGCTCTGCTTTTACACAATAAAAGGGTAAACCATTTCCAGCAGAGGCATAAACATGCCTGGAGTGGGAATGGAAAGCCAGAGCTCAGCCACAGCATGGCTGCAAAGGACCCTGAGCCAGGGACACCTGAGTCATGAACTCCAACATGCCGGCTACTTCCCAGTCATTCCTGCTGGATGTTTGTAAACTCCAATTCGATGTTATTAATTCTGTATTTTTTTCTCTCAATCAGACTACCCTAGTCACTTCTGTCATAAGTTGTAAGCACCTGAACTGATGATATTTTCTATCAGTTGCCTTTTGCTATCTGCTACTTGCTATTTACTTTAAATTCTTCTTTCTGTATATACAATAAACCCACTCATTTGAAACTGCCAAGTATGGATATTGCAGATCACTCTCCTGTCTGTAGAGAACATTACTTAAGAAGAGGCCTTGACTTGCTCCTGGACCCTAGGAAGAACAAAGAACAGAAGGTGGGCACCCGTGGACCATGTGACTAGATCTTGTGACCAGGTTACATTGTCTGGTATGAAGTACAGTAATTCAGTGAAGAATGGAACTTGCTTATGATGAGGAGGGGTGTTTAAGGCTACCAAATATTTTTCACACTCCAATTCGATGCCCACTGAATGATTTTAGCCACTGTCAAGGTCAGAGTCACAAGGAAAGGAAGTTAGAACCATTTTGCCATGAAAGAGACTTTGGAAGGATGGTTCAGAGAAGATGAATTGGATTTTGCTTGACATTTACAATAGTAAAAGCTCACTCTATTATCCTGTCATTCTAGGTTTATTCTTTAGAAATTGTAACCAGTCATCATCTACAAGAATATATAGATCACATGAAGACAGAAGATAGACCAGAGAAGATACTGTCACAGTTATGATGAAATCATTTCTAGTCCATTTGAACATATGTGAGTCTATGATTCTTTCAATTTCCATGTAGTTCTGTTTCTAAAATTTTACAACTGTGGTTCTCTTCGGGAACTTGTCACTGTGGCTTGCTGTGGGATGGTCTGTATGTCAAATGTGTTGCTGATTGGTCAGTAAATAAATCACTGATTGGCCATTGGCTAGGCAGGAAGTATAGGCGGGACAAGGAAAAGAATTCTGGGAAGTGGAAAGTGAGAGAGAGACACTGCCAGCCGCCATCAGGACAAGGAAGATGTAAAGTACCGGTAAGCCACAAGCCATGTGGCAAAGTAAAGATTAATAGAAATGGGCTAAATATAAGAGTAAGAGCTAGACAATAACAGGCCTGAGCTAATGGCCAAGCAGTTTAAATAATGTAAGAGTCTATGTGTTTATTTTATAAATGGGCTCTGAGACTGGCGGGACTTGGTGGTGGGAGCTGGAGAGAAATTCTCCAGCAACAAATGGCGTCCAACGTGGTGGCAAGAGTTTCCACCTAAAAACTTAAAAAAAAGATTCTAAAACGGACCTAAAAACAGCTTCCTAATTGTCTCTCTCAAATGAGCGGCAGCTGCCGGTTTGAGCTACTGGCGGGTTCCTGGCGTGCATGCTCGACCTGCAGTATGGCGGGAATGAGGCCTCTGCAAGTAACACATTAAACTGTGTGGTGAATTTAGCCTTTGCTAGTACAAAACAAAAAAAAGAGGTTTCTGGGCTACACGCTACTTTGGTAAAAGTGTAGACCCACTATTTCTGAGAGTTATGGCTCCCAGAGCTGGCGGAAAGCGGACCGCCGCCATGTTGGGAAGCTGAAGTGGGCGGAGCCAGCAGCCACTGCGCCATTTCAGGCTTAGAAGGCTGCAGTTTAAAAGCAATAGGCTCAAGCTAATATAAAAAAATAAGCCACGTAAAGATGACTACCACACAGAGAATCTGGATTATGTTCTCTTTGATATTCGTAACTGCAGAAAAACATTTGATTGTAAAAGCTGTTGAGTTATGCCAAAATGTATATTTTAAAGGTACCTTGACTTCAAAATTTGGATATAAGGATATGTTGCTTTGGAAAAGAGTCTCTGCTCTTGTTTCCACAGAAAGCCAGAGACTATGGATTTGTTCCAGATTAAGATACATCAGGTTTGACCAGCCAAGACCCCCTGAAAGGTCTCCAATGACACCATGGCCCAGATGATTCAACATCCAGAATGGTTTCAAGTTAACTGGCTCAGACGATACAGCCTCACGGACTACTCCATGATCCTAAAATTTTCTTTCTGTCTCCAGAAGATACAGCGCCCCCCTCCAGCAGGAAGTAGTAAGAGAAGCTACGCCCAAATTCCCAAATATACCAAGCTGGCTTTAGAGATGGAATTGGCTCACTCCCCCTCTAAACCCAGACATATTGCTCAAAAAAAAAAAAAATGGTTAAGAGATTCTTGTGTCCCAAATCAGAAGAGCCCTCTGGTGTGGGACAGAAAAAAAACAATATTTTTATTTAAATCAGGTTGATTATAAATACAATCTCTTTCTAAAACAAAAAAGGGGATAGTTTAGATATGATAGGATGAAAGGGTAGATTAATGAACCTACTTTTAAAGAGTAACAACTTGTTTAAAATGTTTTACATTGCTATAGATTTTAGTTTATTGATACAAATTTAAATTTAATTTTGTTATACTGTATATATATTTCTATTCTTGTTTGAGATATTATGTTTATGTAACTCATTTAAAATTGTAATGGATAATTAAAAAATAGATTAATAGTTAGTCATCTATGATAATATTTGTAGCCATGTTAGTTAAGTCCTCTAGGTATACATAGATATATTTCAGATAGATAGGTAGTCTTCAAACACTTCAAATACCTACAGAATATGGCATTTAAAATGTTTTAAAAGTTTAGACTTTGGACAGTGAGACATGTCTGCTCCTGACAGCACCGATTTACTTCAGAGAGGAGGATGGGCATCGAAGACACTCCATATGGAGTTTATCTTCACCTTGACAAAAATAGCCATTTGGGCAAGAAACTGTTCTTGCCTGGACTGTCTGATCAACTGGACATGCAGGACCCATACAAAGGTGACCACTGAACTTTGCTTGACAAAATGGTCCTTCAGGTTCCTGCTTTGCAGAGAAAACTGCCAGACATTCTACAGGACACAGAGAAGAGTGAATAAGAGACTCTAGGCCTGTGGGCTGAAGACAGATGCCCCAACTTTACAAGAGAACTTTGAATGACTGTCCAGGCTGCCAGCTGTCTCTGTCTACCCTACAAGACTCCTAAAAGTTGCTTATATCCTTCTCCATTTCTCAGGTAGTAATATATCCTTCTGAGGTCTTTGATATGGTTAAAGACTAGATACTTACAATTTTCCTTAGTTATAATAAAAGATAAGTTAGATATAAAACCTTAAACTTACAAATATAAGATAGATAGGATCTCTTCTTTAATATTGTAACTGTAATTCTTGCTTGATAATTGTTTTGTTATATGTAATTTTACTATGTTAAAGTTAAAACCTTCCTTTTTAAGAAAAGAAAAGGGGAAGTGCTGTGGGATGGTCTGTATGTCAAATGTGTTGCTGATTGGTCAGTAAATAAATCACTGATTGGCCATTGGCTAGGCAGGAAGTATAGGCGGGACAAGGAAAAGAATTCTGGGAAGTGGAAAGTGAGAGAGAGACACTGCCAGCCGCCATCAGGACAAGGAAGATGTAAAGTACCGGTAAGCCACAAGCCATGTGGCAAAGTAAAGATTAATAGAAATGGGCTAAATATAAGAGTAAGAGCTAGACAATAACAGGCCTGAGCTAATGGCCAAGCAGTTTAAATAATGTAAGAGTCTATGTGTTTATTTTATAAATGGGCTCTGAGACTGGCGGGACTTGGTGGTGGGAGCTGGAGAGAAATTCTCCAGCAACAGTGGCTTTTGGGTTATTTACTTGCATTAAAAAAGTACCAGAGTGCATAGAAATCTCCCTGTCTCTGAAAGCTGTTGAGCCAATAAGTGGCCAGTAAAAAATGAAAAGATTGCTTCCTGGCCTCCAGAAGGACAAAACTACATGTCTCCCATCGGAACAAGGAGTCTTCTCTTGACTTCTCATTTCCTGAGTTTCTTCTATCATTTCAGCAATGTTTTCTCCCACTTCTACTTGCCTAGAATATCACTGCAAAAATCCTTATCTCAGGATCGTATATAGCAACTGGCCTATAATACATCTATGTGATTTTATTAAAGTACGATATTTGAATCCAGATTTTATGGATGAAATTTTGGCTTAACTGGTCTGAGCGTTATTAACCTATAAAGTCATGAGATTAGATGAGCACTCACAAGGAATGGACATACATAAAATAAAGTCTCAGGCAATAGGAAGCTTCAGGTTTTCATAATAGTCCTCAACACCTTTACTAATTCAACTGAATTTATATCCATTCACTCAGCTTTGGTCTCAAGAGGAACCTAGACTGAGGATCGGTGAAAATTCTCTAGTTAGTTCCACTTATTTCTCAATATAATATCTTCTTTTACTTCATCAATACATCCAGGTTATCCTCTAAAGGTGTGCTGTCTGAGGTTATAGCTGATTTATTGGTCCCTTGTATTACCAAAAAGGATTTCTTAGTAAATCAGAACATTAAAACCTGCTCAATAACACAAATGCTTGGCTTGGCCTCAGCTGAAGGCATTCCCAGTATATTTTACACATTAGGAACATGTTCAGCTTGACCTTGCTAGGAAATGCTTTGGAATCTTAAAGGCAAATCTTGTGAAATATGTAGCGATAAAGTTTTCCACAAGTCAAATGAAGCATAAATTTGATCAAAAGATAACACTCATTTAAATGCTATGATCCATCCTAATAGCACATCCTCAAAGGTATTCGCTGAAGAAATTGTTTCGACTACATTATTCATCTTCTTTTATTGTGAAATGAGCTGGGGTATTCATATAAGAGAAATCTTTAAAAATACTATTTTAGAGCTATATAACATCTTCATGATAACCTTATAGAGGATATTTCCAGGCAGAAACCAAATGAAAAATTTAGATGAAACCTGTCAAGTCAATATAGTCTGGGGAATATACTAAGAAATTATGAAAACTCACTGAAGTATCATTTTGTTAAGGTAGTCACTTTTGAATTTCTTTTCATAAGTGAATTTGACTTTATGAACTGCTTTGTGCACAAACCAAAAACCAGACTTTATTCAGTAGAACAATTTTGTGAACTTGAATGGAACTAAGTTTCTTTCTCTGTGACAGTTGCTTTTGAGAGGATTCTCTGGTAAAGCACATATTGTTGCTAGCTGAATAAAATGATCCCCTATCATAGAAAAGGTAAAGGACATATGGGATTTGGCTGTGTTTTAATCTTTAGGGACTTGCAAATCATGCGTGTGCTTAAAGTAGTAATGAGAACTAATAATGTATTAACAGTTTCAAAATAAGTGTGTGTTATAAAAGTGAAGGTTGCTCTCTTTACACAAGATTTTCTAACAATATCCTTTGCATTGTTTCAAACTATATAGATTACTATAGGTCTTGGATTAACTTTAATATATTCAAAGCATACTGTCATTACTAAAATAAGAAATACTAAGAAAAAAAACACAAAAACGTTGTGGTAGCACCTGTCTATAATCCTAGCACTTACAAGGCTGAATCAAGAAATACAGAGGTCAAGGCCAGGCTGGTATATATAGAGAATCTATAAAAAAGAAAAATGGTATAGTCTAATTGTCTAATATTGTTAAGACAAACAAAAACATAAGCTTATAAAAATGTCAAAATAACCAGAAATCACAAAATATAATTGTTACTGAACAATTCAGAGGTTTATTCAGAGATTAATTGTCAGAAAAATTTATTCAGAGGTTAAAAACTAAAAATGTGATTTTAATGTTCGCTAACAACTTAGGTTTATTATGCATTTATTATATTGTGTATATATTATGTAATTCTAAAATGGCAAATATAATGTTCACATTCATCCTTGTTCACTGAGACAGGATAAAGGTTTGAGGACCTTGCTGACCATTTTCCAAGCCCAATGGCACCTGTACAACCAGACTAAAGAGAATGTATTCAAAGTGTTTTCATAATAGCTCCTTGGCTATTTTATGTTCCCTTCTTTATAATCTGCTTCCTCCCTTCCAAATTCTTGTACTTATATTCCCTTCAACATGTTTCCTAACAGCTAACCACATCACAAATTGAAGTCCTTGTTTATGTACACTCTTCTAAGAAACTCCTTTTGAGCTATCCTACTGCAATTAAAGATAATCTTTACCACTCCTCACAGCCTCTGCACTCCTTTTCAGGACGGTGTGTTTGGGGTCCCCTTGGCCATGTTTACTGTTTGAGATCTAAGGGTCCTCAGGCTTGAGAATGTAATCATATTCCAGCTTTGATTTATTACAGTGAAAAATTCAAAAGAAAATAAGCAGAGAAAATGCACGTGGGCTCAAGTTCACAGGAACCAGCAGCGGGTGTCTAACAAAAGCAGAACACAGTTCCCCAGGAAATATTTTATCCCTAAGAAAAAGGTGATAATGGCACCTGTGCAACTTCATCTACCAGGAAAACTCACTAGAGACTGCTGGTCTAGACTTTAACCGGGGCTCCCCGAAAGAAAGCATATGCTTGGGATAAGCCACATGTTTTGCAGTTCCAGCCCAGTGAACTGGTGAAATCCATGAGTAGGACAGCACTCTACCTCCGTAGTCCAAGTTCTCAGATGCAAACAGCAACCAAACATGCCAGCAGGCCTTTTGGACTTTCAGATCTGTTAAGTGTTTTGGGCACATGCTGTTGTAGAGTGTATGTCTTATGTGTATATAGTGTGTATATACACATCTATACAGAGTATGCACATTGTGTATATTCTATGTGTGTGCACATATATTGTCCACATATTTTATGCTTAGATGCACATCTATACAGAGTATGCACATTGTGTATATTCTATGTGTGTGCACATATATTGTCCACATATTTTATGCTTAGATGCACAGTAATATCGTACATTTTCTCTCAATTCTGTCCTTTGAGCTCACTGAAGATTCAGTCTACATTTTTATTGCTTCACTATTCCAGCACAGAACAAGAGAAACATCCAGTAAGAACTGTTGATTGGAAAGTCTGTTCATTCATTAAGGTGGGGGGCAGACCTAAGGACGTGGGAAGTTTTGCTATCCTAATCTGGAAGGTATTCTTACTATATCCTGAAACAGTCCTGTATTAATGGATGGAGTTTAGCACAAACTAGAAAAAGGGTAGAGAAGACAGCCAGTGTGAATTACACTAATGCCGGCCTAAAAGCATTTATTGTTGTTGAATATAAAACATTTAAGCTGAAAGGAATATACAGTATTTTTAATGTCTTCTTCATCTTATCACTGTCTAATTTATTCTGGTTCACCTAAGAGAAATAAACAGTGCATACATTACAGTCTCAAATTCATTGACCAGAGAGAGAGAGTCCTAGGTGCTTTGTTGATGCTGTCATTGAGGTCTAAATATTTGGAGCACCACAGCTAGAGGAGCTGATACTTACACATGGCTTAACCATTTTTCAAGAGCCTTACCAAGATATATATGCTGCTGCTCTTTCTCCATTTATAGATAAGCTATAAAGGAAATTTAATAACTCTTCTCAGCAGGTGCCTTGCTATCCGTGTTCTTTATGACTACACTCTACTGATTCTCAAACCCTTGAAAATTACAATATTTTAACAAACTTATTTTGACAATCTTAAAGGATGAAAGTTCTGTTCCAGTTTTGATAATTTCTTTTCTAACACCTGAAAATGAAAGAATTCAAATATTTATAGGTTTTGTCATTTCATACTCAGTAGTCCACAGGATTATTGAAGAGTTTAACATTTAGTATTTCATAAGAGTAATGAGGACCCAGTCATGTATTTATCACTTTTGACTATCATTCTGACACAAATACAAGGAGCGTTGTATTGGGTTAAGAGACTTAGATTCACAGAAATCTACCAGGGTGTGATAGTTGAAACTGTTCTGTGATAGAACTAAGGTAAACAGAGAAAAGATTTTCATTCATGTCCAAACAAAAGGTCAGAGAATCTTTAAGAAGTCAGAGATGGGAAGGGACCCTTGTGACTTTATATACTTTCTAAAGGAATTAGTTAAAAGGCTGAAAATTGTGAACACATTGCATTTTTTCAAACAGCAGTTTGGAAAGAGGATATATTTGAGCTCCTAAATCATGGCAATTTGGTGTTGTAATAGAGCTGCCAGCCCCAATACTAGCTTCTAAGTTGTTACTTGCTCAACATTAATCTGTTCACAAAGATGCCACTATTTCATGGCTCTGGGTGGGCTTTCTCCTAAGAGGCTTGGATGACAGGCATTTAGAAGATGGTTTGTTAATATAAAACAAAACGAAGAAATCCTTCAGGTGACTAGCTTTATCATGAGAGAGTAAGTATCTTAGTGAGTTTAGGTGATTATCTCAGGAAGCAACAGAGCAGAGCCTTGAATTTAAGATCTCACCCTTCGAAGTGTTCTCAAACAGAAGGGCACATTCCTTCTCAAATATCTCAGAGGATTTGAGGAACTATGATTTGAATGTAATTCAATTTGAATGTAACACAACTTGAAAAAATTCAAAACAGTGATGTTCCATCATATTTTCATTACTATAACAAATACCAGAGACAATACTGTTTTCAAGAGAAAAGATTGTGTTGAATCACAATTTTGGAAACTGAATCAATGACTAGGAATGTCTATTGCTTTTTGACTTTCAATGGGGCAGGAGGAGGGGGGAGCACATCACAGTGAGAGTTGGTGGTGTAGCATAAAAAGAGCAAGGGATGGGGCCTTCTCCAGCAATACCCTTCAAGGGCATTCCCCAAATGGTCTACCAATCTATCACTCAATTGTACCATGGTTCTACTATTTTTCACACTATCAAGCCAGCAACACATAGGCCTCTGGGTAACACTTAATCCAACGACACCAGTTTTGAATCCTGAATGTTTTGCAAGTGAGCATATGAGTGCTTGTGTTCTGGATCATCTTTCAAAGAATGGTATCTAGGCATCCTAGAGAGCTGGTAGCATTGCAGCACAGAGGTCTTCCATACAGAGAAATGGGCAGAAACGTGTGTGTTCAAAATCGGGGTTATATTCCTGGAAGCACATGCCATCCATCTGTAAGGTTTGTACTCAGGAATCCAGCCGAAGAGAATGATGACACTCTAGAACTCCTACTTCTCAATGAGTAACGAAGTCATTCACTCCTGGAAACGAAGCAGAAAGTGGAGCTTCTCTAAACAGGAAGCTGGAGTTGGCATAAAGCCTAATGTTTGTTACTCATTTCTAGATCCACTATGAGAAACTAATGGAAAATTACTAGTACAGAATTAAGGCTGGGAACATGGAAGTTCCCTGGCTAGTGAAAGACCCTGACATGGAATTTGCCCTCATGTAACTCCACGTTGCTCCTGACTCTCTTAGAAAAGCAGAGTTCCCATTTTGAAAAGTGGCTGTGCATTATATTTTAATTCCCAAGCACCATATCCGCGCATCATATGGCACCCGATTTTAATGGTTCAGGATTTTTTTTTCGTATTAGTAAAAATTCTAGAATATTTGTACAGATTCATAATAATTTCATGATTCTGATTCCTGGTTTGGACTTAAAGTCAGCCTAGAGAGTATTTTGATTTTTATTTATTGATTCTGTAACCTAAATATGGCCCAACTAAAGTTTTTATGAAATGGATTTCTAAAAATTATCCAGATAAAAATGTATACATCTTGGTGAGGTTGACACGAAATCTTGACATTTTCAATCCATGTGAATAGTGCCATGAGTGCTGATGGCTTTGATGTAAGAGTGTGTTGTCCCTATGTATTTGAAATGGAGGGAAAAGGAGCCACAGTTCCCAGGACAAATCTGAAAGTGGAAAATTACCTTCTGTATCGAGAGCAAAGGGGAAAAACAGCATTAGCTGAATTGCATGAAAGCATGATGTTTCCAGCAGGAAAAGTGCAAAAGAGTTCAAGCCATTAACAAATCGTATTTGAGTACTTCTCATACATTACAATTACAGGTCAAACTTTATCAATATTCACTGAACTCGTGAAATGGAGAAATCAATAAATGAGAGAGATTTCACCTACTTTTGATATGTTACTTGATCGACTTGCTGATCGCCCTGGGGACTTTTCATTCTGAAAAATAAAATTAGAAACACTGATTAAAGGAAAGGGTCGTCCAACCTGTCATCACCAAGAGGAGACAAGGCAGCATTGCATAGGTTTATGAATATTCTCAAGGTTCTGACTGACAGACACACAAAGAATTTAAGCCAAATGACTTTTAGAAGATTGCATTTTTCTAGTACATTGCAGTACACTGTTAATATATTCCAATTAACTTCAAAGTAGCAATTAAACTAGCAATATTTGTTTACATGAAATTATTCTTTCTACAAAAAACTTCACTATGTAATCTCTTTGCAAATTAGAAAATGGAAGTCCAGCCCATTGTTTTACTTTTGCTTTAGCAATCAGAAAATTATGAGTAAATTCTAATTCCCCACGCAAGTAAATATCCTGTGCTAGTTGTGTTGTAGAAACCTGCAATTCGTGTTCTTGGGAAACACATTTTATTGGTCTTTTCTGTCATTCCTCATGCTTGTAAGCACTTGCTCTTTAAAGTTTAAAATGCTCTAAGTTATGTCTTAAGATTTAAAACTTAAAAATGTTCTAAGAGTGTATGCCCTGCTCTTGCTTCTTAAGCAATTTGTAGTTTAGAAGAGAAGGTGCACCAAAAGTGCTTTTGAATGGCATTTTTTTTACAGCATGAAATTTTAAAGTAAAAAGTGACCTTAAGAAGCTCAGCCTCTTAGTATGAAGGCAGGAAATCCTTTTCTAGGAAATTAAAGACTTAAGGTGTAAGTCAGTGCTGGCCTTGAACCTCTGACTGCTGCTGTCTGCTTGCTATTTCTATTCTTCTGATTATCTGTTGGAGGATAAATGAGTGGAAAACCAGAGTTTATAGACATGCATGTAGTGTGCAGAAAGTGTCAACTTAATGCTATCTTCTTGACAGGAACTCACAGCAGCTGTGTTACCCACAGAAGAACAAGCCAAAATTCCTGCATAGATGGGAGAGGTGCTCTTCAGGCCCCAACATATACTGAGTGGGCAGTTGATAGCTGCTGGGGGAGGCAGAATTGTTGTATTTGAGGATATGGGCACTGGTAGGCTTTCCAGCTCCATTGGACAGCCCTGGATGGCTCCAGACCAGTCCAGTGTGCCTGAAATTTTCAATGATGAAGACTTGTGGTGACAGATTGCTATGGTGGAAAAACATGCTACAGCCATTAAAAACTGTTGCTGTATTATACACAGATACTCCATCTGAACATGTGACATCCATCTCCTGTAACCACTGACGTCACAAAGGAGCATGTTATTACAGACTGGGACGGGTACAGAGATGTGATTAGTTATATCTCATAATAGCCTGGGATCCAGCCTAGGATGAATGTGCATGCTGCCCACAGATGTGCTCCCCTGATTAGCTTCTTCTGGTGATGGAGAATGGCGCTTTGCTCCTGACAAAATCAATCCATCTTCCTCTCTCAATGAAATTCAGAGTTTTGACACATTATCGTGTGGAACAGTAGCAAATAAACCATACAAAATAATAGACTTTGAGGGGATGCTTGTGGTAGTGATAGTGGTTATTTTGTTTGCCCGTTTTACATTCATATGGCACTTGAGAATGTGGTCAAGATATGATAAGTGATACTGATACACCAAGAACCAAGAAAAATAGAAAATGTAACGTAAGTGTCCTTAACTATTCAAACTAAATAAGCCTTGGTGCTAGTTTGAAATAAAACAGAGGGTCAATTCAGTTCCCAATGACGAAGAGCTCACCACAGCAATATGTATATACTCTGTGCCAAATAGCTTCCACTCAAGGAAAGGAAGCATCCATCTGATAGTTTGGTACCTCAGGGAGCTGTTTAATATGAAATCTATTGTCCCCATTTTCTCTGAATATAAGGTCAGGCACTGACTGAAAGAAGAAAGTAAGCTTAGGGAAAGGCTAACAGTTTTCATGCCCAAATTTTCTAGCGTTCTATGCCAGCTCATGGAAAAGGCAAGCTCATCGGGGAAAGTTAATGGGCAAGGCATCGTGGAATATATTATCCCTGTGTTGGTAGGGATTGGAAGTGAGAGAGTGCCTTGCCATCAGATATATGGCAGTATACTCGAATTAATTTGAATAGCTGTTTGACCTGGGTGAGCTTGAATTGCATTGCTAGAAAACAGGGAAGATGATTTCTTCAGGATTGTTGTAAGAATAGAATAAGATATGAAGACAAACACTTTTCATATTACAAGGTTATGGCTTTTTTGTTGTTTGAAGGCAGAAGAAACACCCAAAAAGCTTCCCACCAGTTTAGGGTGGTCATGCAGGTTATAGGAGTCACAATTTTCTCCACCAACATCTTGGGTTCTCTGTCTTTCAATCCTTGGGTGGATTACATCCTGGCATGTAAAATTTAAGAAATAGAAACAATTGGATAGCCGATGGGTGTGCTGTTCCCTGGGAAAGACTGTTTCTCCCACCTTCAGCATCTCCTGGTTGTCTGCTGTTCTTTAGTAGAATGTACACCTCATAGGCTTCCCCCATCCACTTTAGTACGTCTGTTGTTGTTCAGCTCATGCGTATGTGGTCGTGTCGGTGAGAGTTTAGGGGTGTAGCTTCTGACATGACTAGGAGACACGATCTCACAGCAAAGTCCCCAGTCCTCTGGCTCTTACAATCTTTCCATCCCCTTTTCTGCAACGTTCCATACCAAATGGGCACCCCTAAAATGTACATATAGTAACTTATACAAATTGGTAAGTTTAAGAAGGTGTGTGTATATACATGTGTTCACGTAACAATAATTAATGAAAAAAGGCATGAATTTGAAAAAGAGCAAGGAGAGATATATGGCAGGGCTTGGAGGCAGGATAAATGAAGGGAGAAATGATGTACTTATAATCTCAAACATAAAAGAAAAAAATGAAAATTTCTCTACCCAGGATGGCGGGATATTGTGTTCTTGCTTTGGAAGCAAAACACTAGAGAGATTTTTCTCTCCTGAAAGACTTCCAAAGCAATCTGTTCAATTTGCTGCTAATTAACTGGGTGGCTGGATCCATACTATTGAAATGACATATTCTTCTTTGTAGATTAGTCAATATAGTAGTCATATCTTGTTATGATCAGTTTAAGTATTTTACATTAGATTAAATATAAGTTGTCTCCGAATCTAACACAGCTTACTGCTACTCAAATTACAGTGACCATGTAGGTCAGGAGAACTTGGGACCAACAACACTTTCTGTCTAGTTTGTATGAAAAGTGTAGGCTTTTTGAAGAGCAATGGTGGATCTTAACATCATTCCAAGCCACAGAAAGAAACTCAGAATTTCAAAGGTGTATTTTTAAGATTTTCCAAAGGTATCTAATTTTGACTGGTCCTGAATATATCTGATATTATTAGTTTTGTCATTACTATACTGAATTTTCTTTCAAACTCAGTCTTGCTTAGTACAGTGGGATTTGTATGTGCTGTATATGTATGTGTGTATTTGTATGTCCAAGTGTGTGCTCACCTAAGTGTACATGTGCAGAAGCCAGAGATGGAGTTTGGGTGTCTTTTCCACCTTACCTTCTGAGACAGTTCCTCTCATGGAATCTGGAGCTTGCTGTTTCAGATACAATGAAAATTCAGGAGACCCATGGGATCTGCCCGTCTCTGTCTCCACTCCCCAGTGCTGGGATTACAGTTATACATCAACAGGCCCAATTATTTAAATAAAATTTATTTATTCTATGTGTTTCTTACATTATCTATCTTAATCCCATTCATTTGCAGTTCCTTAGTGTCTACTCTCTACCCCTGCACCCCCCCCCCCAATAAAACATTCAGGAGAAAAGAACTAAGAAAATAAAATGAGAAAAGTAAAAAAATAAATAAATAAAAGGGGGGAAGGAATTAAAAATCTCATCATGGAAGCTGCAGTGTGACCCAAACAAGTCACGCTGTATACCCCATTTGTCCACACATCCCTACTTGCAAGTGTTTATTGCAAAGAGTCATTGGTCTGGTTTGAGGTCCCAGTCTCCACTACATGTTTCATGCTGGGGCCCCCACTAGGACTCTTCCTGGACTTCCAGCTGGTGCCCTGTGTTGTGCAGATTTTGTAGCTTTGGGCAGGGGGTGGTATGGGAGAAGGAGAGCACTTCTCCCCTGCCCCTGTTGCCACAAAACAGATTGGTAATGGGGACAGCTCTCCCATGGCCACAGTTTCGGAGTTGACTCAGGCCCAACATTTTAAGTGACTGTTAGAGATCCAAGCTCAGGCGTTCATGCTTGCACAAGTGCTTTGCCCACTGTTCTATATATGGGAAAAGATCAGAGAGGAAACTTTAAAAACTGTGTTTAAAATGTACATTAGTGCTAATGTGATGGGTCAGAGGGTAAAGTTGCTTCCTACCAAGGCTGACAATCTGGGCCTGTTCCCTGGGACTCACATGGTAGGAGAGAATTCAACCCCTCAAGTTGTCCTCGGACCTTCATACACACACATGCCATGGCAGCATGGACCCCAATACACACACACACACATACTGTGGTGGTTTGAAAGAAAATGGCCCCCAAAGGGAGTGGCACTATTAGGAAGTATGGCCTTATTGGAGTAGGTGTGGCCTTGTTTGGGGAAGTGTGCCACTGCCACAACAGTCCACTTACTGTTGCCTACAGATCAAGATGCAGAACTCTCAGCTCCTTCTCTAGCACCATGTTCTGCCTGCATGCTGCCATGCTTCTCACCATGACCATAACAGCCTAAACCTCTGAAACTGTAAGCCAGCTGCAATGAAATGTTTTCCTTTATCAGAGTTGCAGTGGCCGTGGTGTCTCTTCACAGTGATAGGAAACCTAGCTAGCTAAGACACATATGCAAGTAAATAAATGAATGTGTTTTAAGGGGATATTAAATGCTGAGGCACAAAGAAGGCAGACTGAGTTGATCTCATGGAAATCGGTGATGTGCTATTCTTTGCTCCAGCCTCCCCTAAGAGTAAGAATCAAGAGTGAAGGAAAGGAGAAAGGAATGAGGCAAGCTGGAAGGGTATCTGAGGAATTTAGTAGTCTATTTTTACTAAGGTAACTAAATCTTGTTATAAAATAAATTCTTAAAACTGTGACTTGTAGACAAAAAAAAAAAAGTAAAACAAGCCTGAGACACTGAATAGTGTGATGAAATTTTTACTGATAGATTCATAAAATCTCATCTAGCAAATGAAAAACAGTAAATGTCATTGGAACATTAAATTTTATTTGACCTTAAACATTTTTTCTTTTTTAAAAAAAACTGTAGAGACCTACAGGACTCTTCATTTGACTTGTATCTAATAAAGTTAGAAACACAAATTTAGGAGGTTGTTAATCCTGAGATTTTCAAGAGAAAGACTAATTCCACAATTTTGAGCTGAATTTGAAGCAAACTTTAATTAAATACTGACTGTATTTAATTAATACCTGATGGAATCTGGTCAGGTCCATTCTGGGATTCCCAGGAAAGGTCACAAGTCATGTTTTGCAGAGGCTTAAAAAGGCACAGTCCATAGTTCATTGCATTTCCTATCAGGTCCAATCAAGGACAAGCATACATCCTGATGTATTTCCTGCCTACATACCTCCTACCTATATGTGATCAAGCACATCTGGTGTAGTTGGTTCAAACAAACTTTGTTAGAGGAGTCAAAACTTGTGGCTTGTTATTTCCCAAGAACTCAATCTCCCAGTGTTTCAGGAAGTTATCTTCTCCATGGGCAAGTGGGGCTTACAGGTTAATTTTCACTTTTACAAGATGACAACTCTTCACTACCTGAAAATTAATTATACACATTCAAAAAATGTTTGGCCCAAAAGAAAGACAACTCACTGGAATATAGCTTTAGAAAATATCACACATTTGAAAAACGTTAAAAATTGTATTTAGATAAAAATTTGTTATTGTACAGGCTGCTGAGCTGACTCAGCAGTTAAGAGTGGATACTGTTCTTCCAAGACCTGAATTAGGTTCCCTGTGTCCATATCCATTAACCCCCAAGTCCCTGTAACTCCAGCTCTAGGTAGATCTAACACCTTCCTCTGGCCTCCACAGACCTCCCCAGACACATGGCATACACATACATAGACACACACATATATATGGATAAAAATAAACTTTACAAATTATTATTTAAACATTGTCATTATTCAAGGATGTAACTGAAATAATACAAAAAATACAATATAAAATTCAATGCTGATAAATTTTAGACAGATAAAAGAGATTGTTTTTTTTTTTTTTTTTTTTTTTTTTTTTTTTGGTTTTTCGAGACAGGGTTTCTCTGTGCAGCTTTGCGCCTTTCCTGGAACTCACTTGGTAGCCCAGGCTGGCCTCGAACTCACAGAGATCCGCCTGGCTCTGCCTCCCGAGTGCTGGGATTAAAGGTGTGCGCCACCACCGCCCGGCGAGATTGTTTTCTTGAGACAAGTACTTTATAAATGATTATAAAACAGAAAAGTTTCTCATTCAACATGGTAAGGGAAAGAGCAAAGTATAATAAAGATAAAATGGAGGCATAACCACAGGTGATGAGAGATGAGAAAAATTACATGATTGATTCAGGTAACATCATTCCAACAAATCTGCAAATGGACTGAAGTAAATGATGCTCTCAAAAAATAAAATTAATAGGATTTGTTGAAGAAGGAGAAGAGAGTATGAAAAAGCATTTACTTGGAAAAGCTGAAAAATTAAGTAAAAGATTATTCATCCCCAGATAAGGACATGATGATGTACAACTGAGCTATTTTTTGCTTTGGAAGAAACCCAATTCAAATTTCACTATGTCAGAAAAACCTACATTTGCCTAATTTGTGTGATTCATCTTTTATAAACAAATTGTCAAACAGTTTGAGATAATATCCCTAAAGACATGGAGAAGAGAGAAGACAATTGTTCTCTGTTCTCATTTATGAGTATAAATAAAAAAATGTTTCAAAAATATTAACATATGTTTAAATGTTATTATATATCTTTGATGTATTATCATAATTTCCACAGAAAAGGATGAATGGAATTCACTCCAAGTATTTCTTTATCATAGAATATGTCCACACAAATAGTTACCCCAACACAATGAAACAAAAAATGTATAATTAAATGCTGAAATGATATTTGATAAATCCTATAAGTCATCTAACGTAATTTTTAAGTACAATATAAAAGAGTCTTAACATTCTAAAGACAACATTGTAAAAACCGACACCAAACAAAATCCCAAACAGTGAAATGTTGGAATTCCATGCATGAAACAGCTCCTTTCTGTGAAGGAGGCTACTTTTGTTATTACCCAATTTGCTCAAAGTATCTAGGAAACGAAACCAAAAAAATAGAACATTTGGCAGAGAAATAACTGAAAGGGAAGCAAAGCCCCATTTTTCTCTTATTGATGGTGTGGTGTTACACCTCAAGTGTCTATAGCTAAAGCAAATTACTGTGGTTAATGAGATCTCAGTATGGGGTCCAGACACCAGATAATTATACCACAGCAGAATGTTAGTCTCCTAAAATATATTCTACCCATCTTTGTGTGGACAGAATAGTCACAGGCACATGCCTTCCCAGGGGTGTTATCTCTCCAGTCTTCTGCTTCAGGCTGACTAAAATTCCCCCTAAATGAGATGTGAATGGATCTAGAAAGTGATGCTTCCTTTCTCTCACATATATGCACCATACAAGTTCTTTTTGTTCTTTTCTGTTACCCAGCTCTTGGTACTGCTGTCAGTCAATAGGAAGCCAAGAGTCAGAGATGCTGGAGCCAAATTCTGGATGCTGGAGGTTCTTGGATAGTTAAGTGGGGAAGTATTTTCTGTCAGGTTGGGCCACACCCCATCCCATCATCACAGAGAATTAAACTTTCACTTCTTTTGAGTAATTGTATTTTTACTCATCACAATTACCTTTTATCTCTTCTCAGTGGAAACACTACAAAGTCAATCAGGTTCTCTTCACAGTAAATATCCAGAAATGTGATGATTAGGAATTTATTTAATAACAAAAGTGTAAAGGCTTAAGAACATAAACTATAAAATAAAGCTTGCTGAGGCTCATAAGTCATGTACTGAGCAGATGAAAGCACAGAACCATTCTGTAGTTGAAGACTAGATAGTTATAATTATAATTTTCCCTGGTTATGATAAAAGATAAATTAGATATGAAACTTTAGACTCACAAATATAGGATAGATGACAGAGTATTTAATTTTGCCAAATACAAACAGACTAGATATTGTAACTGTATTTCTTGCCTGATAACTGCTTTGTTTTATATAATTTTACTATGTTAAAGTTAAAACCTTCCTTTTTGATTAGAAAGAAAGGGGAGGTGCTGTGGGATGTCTTTCTGTATGCTCTGTGAATATGTGTTGCTATGACTGGTTAATAAAGAAGCTGCTCTGGCCTATGGCAAGTCAGATTATAGCCAGGCAGAAAATCTAAGAGAGAGACAGGAAGAAGAAAGGCAGAGGCAGAGGAGATACCAGCCGGCCATCTAAGGAGCAACATGCCAGCGGACTGGTAACAACACAGCCATGTGGCAATACATAGATTAATAGAAACTGGTTAATTTAAGATGAAAGGGCTAGCTAGCAGGAATTTTTAGCCATAGACCACACAGTTTGTAGTTAACATTAGGCCTCTGAGTGATTATTTTGTAAGCGGCTGTGGGATGGCAGGTGAGAGAGATTTGTCTCGATCATGGACCGGGTGGGACAGAAGAAATCTTTCAACTACACCATTCTTGGATGGGAAGATAGTTTTGCAAGATAAAAATCTTGTAAAATTGACATATAAGTAGAATGTATTAGAAAAAGTCATGGAATGAAGTTTAAAGTATTGGATACAAAGGCATATGAAATAGGTCTAAATTGTAAGATTTGTTTTATGATGGGGAGAAATTGACATCACTAAGACAGGACCCAAAAGCTATTAAGGCACTGGTGTATTTAACTGTTTTGTTTGGAAAAATGTGTGTAGGTTCCCAGAGAAGCCAGAAGATGGTGCTGGATCCCCAGGCACTGAAGTTACAGGTATTTGTAAGCCTAATGTGGGCTCCGGAAATGAAACCTGGGTCCTTTGCAAGAGCATGTGCTGTTCACCACTGAGCCGTCCCTTGCCCTCCAAATAGGCTATGGATGTTCACACACAAAAAGGCAAAGAGGAAGAAACCCAACAGGAAAACAGTCACAGGTAAGAACGGAAATTCACAAAAATAAGGAATGCTGAATGCACACATGAGGACATGACTAGAGCCAAGACAGTCAGGAAGAGATCAGCTGAAGAAACATCACTTTGTCCTATTGAAGGGAAACTTCAACAGAATCAGCTCTTGCTGGTAAGGACAACAGCAAGAAATATTCTCAAAAATGTCTAACAGTGTGATTTTCTTCTTGCAGTTTTATTTGGAAAATAACCTGGCAAGATGTAAGATTAAAACTGTTATTTTAATCAGTAACATCACTGGAGACCCTATGTTTTATTTAAGACTCTATTTTAACAGAAATAACAATACTCCTGGTAATAGAGGTGTGCTAAATGTTAATGTCTCAAAGTTTGAAATCCTCATCATCTTAGACCTTGTTCTGTGGCTGGGACTCTGAGCTCCTTCCTGGTCAAGGGTATGTCACCTGGGTCTTTTCCAGGCTTTGCCAACAGGGGGCACTGCTGGCAAGCTGGAAGGCTGAAAGGAAATAGTGCTGGGTGTGTCATCTGGATATCTTCCCTGCTTCTTGTGCGTGTGAAGCTTGCCATGGAGAAGAAAAGTTTGGCAGTGGGGTAGTTACATCTCCCTCCTGCAGTAGCGGCTGAACACAGTGGGCAGTTGCCTCCCGCTCACAGAGGCGGGCTCCTGGCACGTTCAGAGATGCCTGCACCTGTCAGTTCGTTTCAATTTTGTGGAAACTTTTCTACTTAGTTAATGACCCCGTATTGGAACGTTTTAGTTTTTTTAAAAAAAAGTCTGTGTGTGTGTGTGTGTGTGTGTGTGTGTGTGTGTGTGTGTGTGTGTGAAATGAGAGGACAGTTTGCAGAAGTCGCTTCTCACTTTAGCACCCCATGTGTGTGTTCTAGGATAGAAGTCAGGCTCTCAGGCTTGGCAGCAAGTCCCTTCACATACAAAGTCATCTCAACAACCCAACGAAAAGTTTTGTTTCTCTCTTCTAATAAACAGAGAGAAAAACGCTGTCTTTGTTTGGGTTTCTATTGCTGTGATAAAACACTATAAATAAATGCAACTTGGGGAGGAAAGGATTTACTTCATCTTACAACTCTCAGGTCACTCTCCATCACTAAGGGAATTCAGGGCAGGGACTGAAGCAGAAGCTATGGCGGGGCACATTTTATTGGCTTGATCCTCATGCCCTGATTAGTCTGCTTTCTTTAACAACAGAGGACCCACCTGCTCAGGGATGGCACTACCCACATGGGGCTGGGCCCTGCCACATCTATCACCAATCAAGAAAATGCCTCACAAGCTTTGCCTACAGGAAAATCTGGTGGAAGCATTTTCTCAACTGAGGTTCTCTCTTCCCAAATGATTCTAGCTTATGTCAAGTTGATAAAATAAACACAAAACCCAACCAGGTCAAATGCTAACCAGTAGAGAAATAAATAATTTATAGTAGAGTCACTCCCTGGAATATGATACAGTTTGGGGGAAATGAATTGGGTAGTTAAGATTACCCAGAGAAAAATCTACTGACGTATTCTATTGTGTAAATGCTATCTTCTGAAAATAAAATATAGATATCTATTCTTTACTTATGACCTTTTTCCTATAAGTACTTAACATTTCACCATTTTTCTTCACTTTCCTACCGGAGCATCTGGGTCTCAGTAATAACTAATGGTGTTGTGTGCCTATTTGAATCTCAAACGTCACTTTCACAGGTGTGCCAGGCATCTTCTATTCACCCTTTCAGAACCCTACCCCACTTGGTCCCATTTTGAAGAATCTCATCAGAGGCTACGTGGCTCCAGGATTCCCATCTCATTTTACCAGGCAGAGCCTCAGTAGAAGGCTATAAATGCTGAATACAAGTAAACATTAACTAATCACCCTCCCTGGTGAGGCATCTCTATTAGTTGCCAATATTCTTGACTTGGGGTCTCAGCATTGTCATGATGCTTTGATCATATAAGGACCCCATATCCGTGTCTTAGGAACTATTCCTTTTCCAGTGCAAGATGGTGGGGGGCAGTCAGTACTGTTTCAGCCAAAAGGATTGTGGTAGTTTGAATGTAATTGAACCCCCATAAACTCATAGGGAGTGGCACTATTAGAGGTGTGGCTTTGTTGGAATAGGTGTGTTCTTGTTGGAGGAAGTGTGTCACTGTGGAGACGAGCTTTGAAGTCTCATATATGCTCAAGCCACACGCTGTACCACTTCCTTTGCCTGCAGAATCAAGATGTAGCTCCTTCTCCATTCTCAGCTCCTTCTCCAGCACTATGTCTGCCTGCCACCATGTCCTGCCATGATGATAATAGACTAAACCGCTAAAACTGTGAGCCATCCAATCAAATGTTTTCCTTTATAAGAGTTGCCACGGCCATGGTGTCTCTTCACAGCAATAGAAACCCCAACTAACACGAGGACACTGTACTATCATTTATGTTTTCCATGTGATTGGTATATCAACTTAAACTGACTAAGCTTTGCAAGTTATCCAACTGGGAAAAGCCTTCTGTTTCTGTCTAGTCACAGATGGAGAAAAATCCCATAAATCCTCAGTATTTTTTGTGCACTATTATTATCATTAACAATTATTATTCATGCATGCTTTTTATATCAAGTGAATATCTTAGAAAGTGACTTGAAGATGTGTTCTTATTTTCTTCCTCGCTACAATACTCATTGATTTGAAAAGTTTGACCTGGATGGAATTGATACTTTGCTCTGCCATTGGTTCCATATCTGGCACTGGGTAAACATTGCTGTGTACTTTAGACAAAAATTTTTAATATACTCTCCATTATTGTTATTGGAATAATCATGGTACAAGTGATAGAAGATATAAAAATCAGCTTCCTCATGCTTTCATAGGATTCATTAATTAATTGTAACATTTCATATAGACAATCTATTTGATCCAGGAGAAGAAAAGAAAATGGCTTTAGAAAGCTAAAATTTAGTATATTTAATATATTTCCATACCCATACGTAGCACATTTTCCAGGAATCCTGGGTTTCAATCACCACCATACTATCCATTGTGTGATCTCAGAAAATAGTTACAAATAGGTACTATTTGTAACTTCTGTTTATGCATCTGTATGATGCTTATGTGTGGAGCTCTTAACTTGGTTGTGAGAATGACACAAGGATAAGGGGTTTAGCATAAAGCACACTTGGAGAAACTAATGACACTATAATTAACATTACATTTTCCATGCACTTTAAATCTTAACTATAGAGAGGGTCAGCATGCCATTACACTAGAGGCATAGTCTGTCAGAAAAAGAGTCATGTGAAGGAGCCTCCACTATGTGGAGCCTCCTGGATCCTGGATTAGGCGCAAACCACACCCAAGCACCTATTTTTACGGAGAGATCCTTTATTAATCAGGGAAGAAAAGTCAAAGTGACTGATTTCTGACTCAGGCAGAAAATAGCAGCAAATGACCTGGCAGGTGTGATTTTTAAGAGAAAAAAAGTGTTAGAATGGAGTAGGATGAGTTGGTATGTCTTGATTGGGCATGTTAATGAGGTGAACCAAAGGGGGCTTTGGATTGCTGGACTTGGGTACTTTGATAGCTGGACCTTGGTAGTCAGCCTCAGGAATGGGTCTGGTATAAGAAAGTGTGCAAAGACAGGAACAGACCTCGACGGCTAGCTTTGGGGATGTAATCTCTGCTTCAAAAGGGAGAGGAAGGGGGAAGAGCAAGGCCACCAGTGCCATATTTGCCAAGCCCCGGTCTGCTGGTCTGCTAGAACCCTTCGTCGTGATTTTTTTTTTTAAGTTGAAAAACATTTTAAAAATACCTCATGACCAACTACTTTATAAAAATTAAAGCCATTCCTTCAAATCTCAACCACGGATAGTGGCGGACTGAAACTTTGATTCAAACAGGACAAGGTCAGTGGGGAACCTAGCTTCTGCTTATCTTGGTCTAAATTATACATAAGTTTACAAATTACAAGCTGTGTGGCCTTGGGCTAGTGATTTTTCTTTTAATAAGTCATGTTACTCTTTCAGTGAAGTTTCCATGCTTATAAATATGACAAATACAGAGTTCAGGAAGAATTATGGCACACGTCTCAATAAAGGACTTTAATTAAAGAAATGGCCTGAAAATGGAAGGCTTGCAGAACTCAGTTTCAATGAGCTTTTCAGGTCTCTACTGCACACCAAAACACCAGCCACACAAATACACCACGGGAGTATAAACACTGTGCTCAGCTGCACAAACTCAGCTTTGCAGAAATTCCACAGCTCTCACTCTAGCCATAAGTTTCTAGATAAAAATTCTAGCAAATTCCTTTTTTATTTATTAAATTGTTTTCCATTTTATATACTAACCACAGTTCCTCCTCTCATTCCGCCTCCCGCTCCCCCTCTCCCTCCCTCCTGTCCCGCCATCTACCCCGACCCACCCCCATTCACTTTTCCAAAAGGGTAATGCCTCCCATGGGGAGTCAACAAAGCCTAGTGAATTCAGTTGAGGCAGGACCAAGCCCCTCCTCCGCTCCATCAAGGCTGAGCAAGGCATCCCACTACAGGGAATGGGCTCCGAAAAGCCAGCTCATGCCCCAGGGATAGATCCTGCTCCTACTGCTAGGGGCATTACATTTATATTATTTTCAAGCCCTAAATATCTACCTGTATACTTAATAAATTAAACATAATGATTTGATCATTCTATGTTTGTTTCAGGCATTTGCCTGCTCACATCCACCTGAATTTTATATACAAATACATGATGGTAACACATATTGTTTCATTGATGAAAAAATATAGTATTATTTTTATAGCATTGATAAAAGATGAAAAGTCAACCCGTTTTTTAAGTAGAGCCACAAATATAAAGAAACATCGTGTCGATTTTGCTCATGACATAGTTAAAATAAATCTGTTCTAGTTAACTCCATGATAGTCTTTTCTAGATTTTGTTTCTTTCAGTTTATAAAGTGTTTCCATGGTTTTAGTCACCCAAGTGCAGAAATCTAAAGGAATTGAACTTCAATCTAGTAGAAATCACTAACATCCAAGACATGTACAGGTGTGAGCAAAGGAACAAGAGTTGGTGACTATTTATTAAAGATATTTGAATTTCTCATAATGTAAATAATCTCTAGAGATGAAATATAAGAAATGTGGACAGACTTCTCTGTTAAAATGCTCCACTTTAATATCAGAAGTTTAGAAGCATGAAGACTTTTGACCACAGCAGATTTAAAATAATGAATTAATTTATGGGATGAATAAAAATCATGCTTCCTACATGTCCAATTATGAGGCAGTCCAAGAAATAATCTAGTTTCTGAGATGTAGAAGAGCTAAAAAAAAATGTAAAGTGTAGAATTTTTCACCACAGCTCACATCTTGATGGATATGTGCTGTCATCCAAATATTGATGTTTCAAAACAAAGCAGGGTTAGGAAATTATGATTTATCACCAGAAGATTTGTGTGCCTATGAAAGTAGTTCCCTGGAAGTTGTTATTGAGGGAAAAGGCAGAATTTTTATGATGACTTTTTACTTGACAATAGGTTGTAGGATACATTGTGCATTTGGTCAATGTGACTCCATTTAACTAAATTAGAAACGGACAAACAAAACTAAGAATCTAATATATAATTAATTGTCTTTAATATTTATGGTTTATTTGTTTCCAGCCTCGGGATGCATATTTTTGGAATTAATTTGAACAGAGTAACTTAAAAAATGTCATTGTTCTTGTAACTGACAGTCTTGCTATGAGTCTAGGCAGTCCTCAAACTTAAGGGATGTCCTAGTCTCAGCTGCAGGATCTCTCCTGGGTGCTGAGATTATAGATAAGCACCAACACATCTGGTCAAATGATCTCTTCTAGAGATAAGCAAGGTTCATTTTTATGGGTTTCTACATGATACTTAAGATGGCAATGTATACTAAATTAGAGTCAAATCAGAACTAGGGAATATGCAATCTGTACAAGTCCATTATTCCCATATAAAGCAAACAGATATTTCACTTTGAAATGTGTATGAAAATAATCATTTAGGATTACTAATATGCTTTCTTTGCATAAAAGGCCACACAGGACATGCTGATCCATTCATTTATACAACGATGATGACATTTTTGCTAATGAACACACTCATGATTGGTACACTGAAAACCACTGGGAAAATCACCTGTGAGCAGTTGACAGGGCTGGAGAGCAACCATATTCAAAAGCCCATCAACTAAGAATCAAAAGTGCAAATAACTGCTTAAATTGGGTTGGTTATTGAAGAACAATATAAATCTATACATTAGTACAGATTTAGAAAGAATTATCTATAGCCATTCCAAGAAGGTAAATTAACACTTTTCACAGAGGTAGTCAGTTAAGAATAAACCTTTTAATGATATTAATAATATATTTACTTATAATGCCACTAAAAGTCTTAAATGTTTCAAAGTGATATAACATTTATTTCATTAAAAATTTTATGTCTTCCCAAACAGTGCCATCACTGGAGACCAAATGCTCAAAGACATGAGCCTATAGGGACATTTTTTTCATTCGAACAGTCACGTGTACTGCACATTTTAATTACTTCAAAATTTAGTATGCAGATTATTCCTCAATAGAGTTATATAAATGAAATGGATTAGGGCACTCTTCTGCTGCAAGACACCTATTGCCTTATGGTATGTTTTGGAATAAAATTTAAAGTTCCTGTTGTGGTTTCTATGGTTTTATGTGATCTTTCAGCTGTTTCATTCTCTGTTTATAGCTATTCTTTTCACTATTATCTAGTCTCCTTTCTGACACCAAACATGCCAAACAAAGTCATCAGGACCACTTCCTATCCCTGCAACTACATGGACCTTCCCTGTAAATAGTCACAGTCTTGCTCCCTCATTTCCTTTAATTCTCTGACCAAATGCCACAGTTCAGGGGGAAAAAAAGTCTCAGATTTTACTGCTTATGAGAGATCTCATGTCCCCACCGTATGTTAACCTGGATCCGATTGTGGCAATCCTCTTATGCCCTGGTCTCATAACTTACTAGCATTTTTTCAATAATTACTTATTTGTTATTGCCCACTTCCTCCAGTAGGATACAAGAACTGTGGTAACTAAAAAGTTTATTTTGTTCTGTAGCTACATCTCCATCATCTGGAATGGAGTCGAATGCATTTTACACTAAGTGTAAGTCACTATGATTAATTATCCAGAAAGCACCAGCTAATTTCTCTGTAAGCAACAACACTGGAAAGTCTCCATGCCCTCTTTGAGACCCTCATCCATTCCTTTCTTCTGGTGATTTACTGCAGTGACATACGTGTTTTATAATACTAAAAATAATTGTAGCTACTGCTCTGAACCTAATTTTTCCCAGAGTGCAAAGATTCATGGCAAAATGGGCAGTGATGCCCACAACGTGTAAAACATGGTGCCTGAGGGCTATAGAGTGAAAAAGAAGGTATTTTCTTTTAAAATTCAGAGCCGTGAAAAAGAAATAGTCAGCACACGATACCAAATTATATTACATCCAATAAACATAATGAAAATTCCGTAGTACTCATCAAGCATGCTTTTATCTCATTATTGTCCTCAAACAGGTATTTTGTACTATTGTCAGACAGAAATTGTTTTACACTAAAAATAAAGTCTTCCATAAAATACAAGTTACTTTATTGCTAGTTTATTTTTTTAACTGTACATCCTCTCTTACCTTTGTTTCCTTAGTACACACATATGAATACCCTAATAGACTTATGACTGTTCTAATACATTCAGTAGTACTTGACATGTAAGCAAAGGCAACTAATGAGCAGGGAGAAAATACAGATCTGTGTTTAAACTCTTCTCCACGGCTTCCTGCAGCTCAGGCACTGGAACAGAGCTGCCTATGTGCCTGAATGAGAAAGCCGCTAACTGCCCGTGAGACTGCGTGTGTTTGCTGGAAGATGGCACCTGTGACTGCTCGCTGGTATCTGCTCTTGCATCTACTGCTCCTGGAAGCAGAGGGTTATGATAGACGTCAAGTGCAGAGGCCACTGGTGATCATAGCCCAGAACAATGGGGCTGCATCCTGTGTGTCTCCAGGTACATCTCTGGCTTCCAACATCTGCAGAACTAGGACCCTAGCTTTCAGAGTTTAGATCTGTAAGCTTCTTCTGCCAATCTAGTTCCAATGTCTGGGGCACTCAAAGGTCAAGGAGAGATAGTACTGTAAGGGCCTCTTTTCACATGCTCATTGATTTCTCTCCAGGTAGGACAGAGGAACCCAGGACAGGTGATTGGTGACACAAACATGTTCAGCTTTGACTCTTGTTTCAGAAAGCTCTTGAGGTGTCTTGCGTTCATCTTCATATTGGCCTGAATTGTTATAATCAGCAGGAACACTCTGAAAATGTATTTCAGTTTCTTCTCATCTCCTTAAAGCAAACATCTTCCTCTTTTGTTGTTAGAAGCTTCTATCAGAGGACCAAAGCTTTCTTGGGAACATTTATATGATTTGGTGAAACAAAGCTTGGTGCAAGTCTGTTTCATTCCTGGCTTATCAGGTTACAGAATATATTTAGTATTGGGGGCTCTTGCATATTTTTACATAGCTACTCAATACTATTTTCTCGCAGGCCATATAATGCATGTGTGTTGACATTTACACTCAATGAAAGGCACATTCAAGTTGAGGATAAGTGTGTTATTAACCATCAGGTATAGTCCTATTGCATACAGAAAAATGCCTCAAATGGCCTTCTGTGCCTAGGAAGGGGCTGTCTCTCATTAAAAATGTTTTATAGAATATTCTTTGCTGGGTGGAGAGAGCTCTCTGAGACAACAGTCCTCACAAATGTTAATCAAAACAGTATTTGTGTGTTCTGTGCAGGATTTATGACGCATAAAAATATTTATCTGTCATAAAGACAGAAGTCACCATTGAGGAGATAGTAAGAAAACACCAGCTAGGGTGAAAACTTTGAGAGGGGACTTTAAAGTATAAATTATTCCAAATATAAATCTCTCCTCTTCTCCAGTGTGGTCACTAACCCGTCTCCTTTCTACATTGTTTCTGAGCAAGACAGTGGTTGCTCGTGAAAGCACCATGAGTAGTAAAAGGGAAAAAGAAATTCTCAGCTGCACAGCTCACACATCAGGCTATTCCTTTTGTCAAGCTCACTTCAGCTGAGGTGGCAGCACCTGGTCAATGGAAGAAGATGTTAGTCGGCCATAGAACTGCCAAAGAAATCAAATACCCACAATGAAATGTCACACCAAATATAATTTTATAATATTTCAATTTTCATTTGTTTTATTTTTTTTTGAGGTTTATTTTTTTTTGGATGGAAGCTGAGGCTGCCCACACACCAAGCAAGGGCTCTATCCACAAAGATATTCTTCAAGTCTGGTTTTCATTTTTTTTAAACATATAAGGTTCATATTTATAATAAGTATTTCTCCAAACCTCCGAGTAACCTCACATGTTTTTGTATTGAAGATGAAGGGATTACTCCATGTGATATATTAGAGAGCACTCTCATAAAATTACCACTCACGTAGTCTATTCTGCTGATGCACAAGGAGAACTGGACAAGTCCAGAACTGTAGACTACTTCAGTGTCATCATTAAGCAAGCTGGTCACAAATTATGGAGGATGATCATTACATATGAGAAAATCCAATATGGTGAAAAGGACACGGACATACTTGACATTTATGTCAGGGAGAGTGGAATAATCCCGTTCTGTGGTAAGAGTTGTAGAACAATGATTTCAAATTTCAAAAGCACCCTGTATCTTTAATGAAAGAAAGAGACACCAAAATGTCACGAACTCAAAATTTCCCTCCTTTAAAAAGTTTTAAAGAATGCTATTCAGAATTTAACAACTAAAATAGCATAAAAGATAATCATATGAAATTCGTTAACATGACATTCAGAATAAAATCTCAGGAGGAAATACTTTTCCCTCAGAAAATAGTTTAATTATATTTAATCACTTAAACTTCTTTTATGTGTTAATTTCCAGAGATAATCCTACTTCATACTCTCATCTTGAAGGAATGGCAACAACAAGCCACCTAGAGCCTCACAAAATCTTATATGGTAAAATTTTTTTCTATCATGAACTTTACAATGGAGTGTAATTCTCTCTGGCATAGCATTATACACATAAGTCTGAACACTTAAGTAATGGTTAAAAAAACAAACAAACAAAAAGACAAACTGCAGCTTACTGTTCCTCATCATAACTGCTTCCTGTCATGTACCAACATGTAGATACACAATATAAATATGTCATGTACTAATATGTAAATTATGTTTCTCTCCAGGAAGACTGCAGATTGAACTAACTCATTTAAAATGACAGAATTGTCGACAATATACCACCTGAGGGAATGTAAACACTCTTGATAAAGACACAGGGCATTGTCAAATCCACAAGTCTCTCTGCTCAACTCACTACCTCTCACCCTTCACTAACTTCCCATGCTCTAACCCAACTGCCCTCAATGCAGAGCATACACATTATTCATCCATGTATGGTATAATTCTGATTCATATCATCCTTTCAGGCCATACAATCGTCAAAAACCAAAGGCTGTCAGATTTTAATTAATAGGCAAACACAGCTTCTCTGAGCCAAGTAGAAGACACAAGGTTCATGGATCAGAGAGAAGAGGTCATTACCTTTAGTGAATCTGTAGCCAGCATACCAGTGCCATGCTGGTGTTAAATCTCTAGTTGGCAACTTGGTAGATATGTTATGATTGTGTTATAAAAATGGAGAGAAAATGTAAGTTTACAGATCACAGACCAAATACAATGGCCAATAAGAAAAACTGTCTTTGGTGATGAGAAGACACTATTCCTCTCTTCCAAGATGCCTCACTATATAAGCATCCTTTAAAAGAGAGTACTAGAGCAACCTGCACTCGAAGCCCCTAACCGCAGTTAGGATGACCTCTGAGACAGGGAAACAAGGGATTAGGATTTGGGCAGATTCCCTGACAGGCAAGCGGAAGGAAAGAGAACATGACTAGGTAATAATGATGGTAAATCCCAAATGGCTGGCTTCTTCCTCGCCTTGCTGAATGCAGACCAAGGCTGGCATATTAAAACAAAGGTCTGGTGGGCTTTTTATTCTGCCAGTAGCCCCCTGCCTAAGGACTGTTTCAACAAGTTCATAGACAGACCAGGACTTATTTACCCCAATGTTGTGAACCTGTCAACCTCCCTGACTTTAAAAAACTGTCCCAACTCTAAACTGGGGTAGGAAGAGCCCCTCAAAGATCATTAAAACTCCAGTCTTCCAGGAGGGACCAGGATTCTGCTTCCTCGCCCCACCTCTGCTTTGCATAGCCTTTCTTTCTGTGCACCTTGCCTGTGTTTATTTTCTCATCCTTGGAAAAAACCTTTCTTTACCAGCTGAGAAAGGGAGAAAGAAAAATGAAAAGTATGGGCTGCAAACAGTGCTTCTGTTGCCAAGATGTTCAGAAACCTAAGATTCATGGGGAACTGTGGTCCAGCACAATTCTACTCTAAAATCACACATTTCAGTTGTGATAAGAAATGGAATAACAGATCGATTAATAGAGAACTGAAAATATCACACCAGTGTGTGATATTCACCTTTTTACTCACAAGCTGTGGAGGCTGCACGGTGACAACCAGAGAAAATACTTCTGCGTTCCCTCCTACAAGGAAGAGCCCTTCCCAGGGCTACAGAACACCATCCATCAGTGTGGACCTCTCTTCTCTTTCACTCAGTTTGCAGACGGATCCACAAACTGGCTTCTGCTCTCACTTTCCTTGCTATGTGACCGTGTTGTCTACTCAATTCCCATAAGGCAAAGCGTGACATAAAACAAGTACTTCATTAAGTAGAATTAAGTAGAAGGCAGAATTTCAAACCCTCTTCTGGTAGCCATAGTATCATTTGTAGTTTTTTATGATTGCAAATTGTGTGTGCGTGTGTGTGTGCGTGTGTGTGTGCGTGTGTGTGTGCGTGTGTGTGTGTGTGTGTGTGTGTGTGTGTATGTGTCTTTGTGTACAGAATAAGAGAGAATGTGAGAGTGAGACAGAGGATATTTCCCATCAATGTTGCTCTTTCTTTGTCCCTCAAGAGAAATCCCAAATCCTCTTTAATTTATTGATTATTCAGTGTGTTGCAAAGAAACTTAAAGGCCTATCTTAGCCAGTCACTGAATAAGGAATTATGCTGACTACTTGGCTGAATTTATGAACTCTTTCAGATTGGTATGTTCCCTATAGCTGAAGAAGTGATGGCTTTTCCCTGGAGACAGAAATGTAGTGTCAAACCCTAAAGGTGCTATATTGTATAGTGTGTTCTAGATATGTTAATTTTTTTCACTAAGTTATGCTAGAGATTATGAAATATTTGACAAAGAATTTCTACATATCTGTTTGTACTAAAGTGAATTAATACTAATTCAGTAAAATTTATCTCATTAAAAAATTGGTAAACTTATCACCACAGTGTGCAAGCAACCTGCTCAATGTAACACAGTTGGCAATGTGCTGTTTTCACTCTCAGTGTTTCCAGATGCAGTCATGCCTCATGAGAGGTGTGTCATTCAACAGTGTGGGTGAGGAGTGCGTCCCTTCTATGACCCTATGTACACATCCTTTGGTCTATGATCTCTCCAGCCAAATTGGAAGGCATGCTAGCCATTCTAGACCAATCAAATGTTATTTCTACTTAAGGATATTTTATTTTTGTAGTAAAATATATGTAACAAAGCTATCATTTCAACCATTCTTAAGCTGTTCCCAGCATCCTTCACAATATTGCACAACCTTTATTCATCTATTTATTTCTTCCAAGTTTTTATTTTTATATATACCTTACAACATGTATAGCCAATGGGTATAGTGGCATGTGTAGTTTTAAATAGTTTTTTAAATAAAGGCACAACTAAGGTTGTATATATAAGCCTTTTATGAGTACGGGACCACTGGTTTAGGAAGACTGTTATGAACATGGACCAAATCCCCCAGCGGAACTGTGCTCCACACTTGTACTCCCTCTCTTCATGCCTTTTCCTCAAGCTTGCTATGCTCACTGGAAGAAGCCAAACAGGCCTGACAGTCAATTGACCAGTACTAAGAGGAATTAACTTTCTATGGCAGAGAGATTAGAAACTGTCACTCTATATGTGAAAAACCCGGAGCAAAGAAGACAAGCATGGCAATCTCAGGCCCCGCTCGATCGCACCCATCCCTGTATCCCACATACACTGACTGCTGCAGCTTGCTTCAGAAGTTCACAAGAGAATTGCAAGCGGTGCATTATGGGAAGGGAATTTTGGCACTGGTTACAGACCATCTTATAGGAAAGGCTCTCAGATCACTTTGCACAAGATTCTCTTGTATTCTACTCTACCCTCCAACACTCCTATCTTAAAACAAGTAATATTCCCAGCAAGGAGACTGTAGCATGAATCTTAAATGGTCTTATTAATAAAAACAAACCCAGTGCTAGGTATTGGAGTGAATGCTGGAAGATCAGAGAAGCAGAACAAGCCATGGCTTCCTGACCTTGCCAATTCCTCAGCTGATCCTGTTTCCTCAGACTGGAAGCTTGTGAGTCCTCATCCAAATGAATCTCAGCTAAACTGTGCTGCTCAAAGCCTAAAAGCTTAACCAGCTCTAGTTCCTGGTCCTCACGCTTTAAATACCTTTCTGCTTCCTGCCATCACTTCCTGGGATTAAAGGCTCTTGTTACCACGCCTAGCTGTTTCCAGTGAGGCTTTGAACTCACAGAGATCCAGATGGATCTCTGCCTCTGGAATGCTAGGATTAAAGGCGTGTCTGCTATCATTTTCTGGCCTCTGTATCTAGTGGCTGTCCTGTTCTCTGACCCCAGATAAGTTTATTAGGGTGTACAATAAGGAGACAAGTAGTTTACTGATGCTGATGCAGCTGTCATGGCCAGGGAAGAAAGGCAGTCACAGACTCACAGCCTTCTCCCCCCTAAGCTTCTCTTCTTCTTTTGTATCTAAGAGAAAATACTGGAAGAAGTTGTGGGAGGTGAGGTGGGAGTCAGAGCCTGAAATGTTCCGTGGCAGACAGGCAGGTAATAAAGACTTCTCAAACAACACTCAAAATTCACAGTTTTTGGAAGATATATAAAAATGATCAGTTCTGAATTTCTGATCAAAGGTGGCATCTAAAATATATTAATTTAAGACATTTTCTAGACGACTTTTTTAGGAACTAGATGTGAATTGGTTTTTAGGCAAACTTTATGCAGATGGTACAAAATACCATTTTAATGCTGAAAAACCTATATTGGTTTGAATGTTTGTGGTTGAAATTATAAAATTGATGTATTATAAATAAACTTTCTTGTAACAGAAACTTGACATTATGAAGTGATGCTAAAGTAAAAAAATGAATGTATTTGCAGCTGAAGAGATGGCTCTTTGGGTAAGAACTTTGCTCCATAAACATAAAGACCTGAGCTTGGGCCTCAACACCAATGTAAAAAGCTGGACATGGCCACACATGCATCTGTAACCCTAGTGCTGTGGAGAGAGACAGGAGAATCGCTAGGGTTTACTAGTTCACTGACTCTGTCAAAGGAATGAGGTAGAGAATTATAGACCAAGACATCCAATGTTCCAATCTAACATCCACATGCATGCACAAGTACACTCATCTGTACACAGGTATGTATATCACACACACACACACACACACACACACACACACTCACATACATACACATGCATTTATATAGGAATTAATTACAATTATCTTAGTATAAGTGAACATATTTACTTATGCCCCATTCCTTTATATTAAATAACTCTGATATTAATTCATACATTGTTGACTTTAATAGCTGTCTTTCTGTGTCTTGTGGACAATTAGACCAGTGGTAGATGTGGAATCCAGAGCTGGAGTGAGAGTAGGATTTTGCCCTAAGAGAAACAGATTGACTCCTTCATCTATTAGCCTGAAGCAGAAATTACTGGGACTTGTTTAGATGAGGACCTTCTTCCCACACTGATGTTAAGGAAGAACTTGGGTTTAGAGTAATGGGGGATTCCATAGAGTGGGCAGGATCCATGAGCGTAGACTTTGGGGCTTCATATCTAGGAATATTTTGCCCAGTTTACTCTAGGAAAAGCATCAGATCCTTACAAAGAGTTATGCTGTCTTCTCTCCCCTTATAGCTTCTATAACCCAGATCTTGGTAATCAGTATCATTGCTGATATTTTCTTTCCTTAGTGGAAAGAGGCAGAGGGCCCATTTCTTGCTTTGTGATGAAGCTGAGTGAGGGGGATTTGAGTCCAATCCTGTGGCACATGACTTCTCCCCATGTCTATCTAGTCACCATGCTCCACTACCTCACTATCCAACTGTCATCTTAGTAACATCTTTGGGGTCATTAATGTAGACATGAGCTCCATAGGGAATCCTCAGAAGGAATTCTCATTTATTCCATTATTTCTGGTGAGCAACTGCACTACACAAAGAGAAACAGATGGAAAGAGCTTGGATTGGATAGCTCAGCTAGTAAAAATTCAGGACTAATAAAGTCAAGGTCAGGACATTGTTCTCTATGGTAATCAGGGAGCAATTGCAACGGAAAAGAAAATTTTCAGAGGCAGCAATTAAAGCTGCACCTTGGCCGACGACCTCTGTCATCATGAGGCCCAGGTGAAAAGGAGAGTGATGATAAACCTGCTCATCAACTAACTCATTAGTCTAAATGATTAGTTAGTACCTGTGGGTGCCCCTGACATTCCTGGGAAGAGAGGAAATTGTTGAAGGCAGGGGAAATACAAGGAGAAATAGGGTTAGAGGTTCTCCCATTTGTGTTAGTAAGAGTGCAAAATTACAAGACATTTGAGATAGTAGTCACTGAAGGAGAACCTTGGAATTCCTCCAGGCTATTATTGTTGTCATATACCCAGTATTCCTCAGAATAAAGCAGGAAAACACTCATATAAGACAGTGGTGTGTTGGCAGCAACATCTCACTCATGAGCAGGGGTGCTCACAGGGTCAGCCCCAGTTCAAGAGCAATTTAGAGAAGGTGAAATCTCAGCTGCATTCCAAAGAAAGATGCCAATGATGTGAACAAAGGTAACACCTTGTGTGCAGATGCATGTAGATTATATATAGGTTTATTCTATTTTATTTTGAGGCAGGGTTTTGCTATGCAGCCCTAGCTTGTCTGGCACCTTCTATGTAGACCAGGATGGCTTTAAATCATAGAGATCCACCTGACTCTGCCTCCTGAGTATTGGGACTAAAAGCATGTGCCACCATTTTCTTCCAGAATACAGTTTTTTTTTTAATGAAGAAGAAATGTGAAAGGGTGTAGTAGTTTGAATCAATGTTAGATCCTTAGTTTGCAGAATCAGAAGGGTTGAGTCAACTGTCTGATCCCATATGACAGAATCATCTATTCTGGGAAGATGAGTCAGAAGGGTGGGACTATTTCCTCACTCAAGATTTCCTAGTTAGACATCTAGTTTGTCTATATTTAGTAGTACTTCCTTTGATATGATTTTAATGTGAAGACTAGCCCCACTAACTGGTTGCCATAGTGATAAATAATATATTCATCTGGTTTTGAAGTACAATACTTTTCATAACTACTTATATTAAATATCGCACAGGTATCTAGGCAGTTAGGCATACTCGATATGAACAGGCATTACATTACAGACAGTCTAACTCTAACTCAAAGAAGAAAGACATAGTGTAAGACATCCTTTCTTCTTGTGTTCATCTCTTGCTATTTTACAGGTAGTTTTAAAAAGTCTATGCACAGAGATTATCTTCTTAAGTTTGGGGAATGAGGGATTTGTTTTAAACAATATCCTTCACTCATTTTGAAAGGCATCGGCAAAAGATGATAGAGATGGAACAGAAACTAGGATCTGGAGGAAAAAACATAGGAAGTAAGCTCTGCACTGACGTCCAGCCTGGAACATCCACCAGTGCTGACAAACCAACAGTATGAAACTCTCTTGTGCAGCTCTGATGCTTCAGGAACCGCCTGCATTATTATTCTTTACCAGACCCCCACATGCTGACCACAGATGATCAGGTGACAATCTCGACTCACTTGGGAGGAGAATCTCAATGAGGCATTGTCTCTATATATAGTCCACAGGTTGAACTCTGGGCATGTCTTAATTGTGTGAATTGATGTGAGACCATCCAGCCCACTGTGGGCAGCACCATTGCCTGGGTTTGGGTCCTGATTTGCTTAAGAGTGGAGAAAGTGAACTGAGTACTGACATGCACGCATGCATGCACACCTTGAGTGTGGATGTGATGTAATTAGCTGATTCAAATTCTTTCTGCCTTGACGTTGTCGCATTCTATAACCTGTTCAAATTCCCAAGTTGTTTTTGGTATTTTGTCCCAGCAAACTGAAAGCGGGTATTTTCAGAGTTTCTGGGAATCTAAAGATTGCTGTTTGTCTATACCAAACGAATAAGGGAAATGCATAAGATGTCATGGGAGATAAATATAACATTGAGGCTGACATTCATTCCCATGACAGAGTCTGATAAAGTTGATATGTAAGGAAACTGGCCACTAATTCCATATACCTAAGTCATTTAATTGTCTAAGTAGATTTAACTATATCAACACAAAGAGGATGGATAACATATCAGATTTTACAGGACAACACCAAACAATTTGGGGAAACCAACTAACTCACATGGGCTTTTAATAAGGAGAGCTTCAGAGATGTCTCCATGGATAGAGTGCTTGTAGTGCAGGTGTGAAGGCTGGAGCACCCACATAAAAGCCCAAGGGGCCTGGTGACTTACATTTCAGCCAAGCCCATGGAAGGCAGAGACAGAGGATCTTGACATAGCCAGCTAGTTGGACTAGTGAATTGGTAAGATTCAGTGAGAGACCCTGCTTCAGCAAATAAAGTGGAAAGCAATTAACAAAAACACTGGACATCAAACTCTGGCTTGCCCTTGCATACCTACACATATAAACAAACACATAGTCACACAACACCCATACACATGCATATGAAAAAAGTATAATAGATTCTCAACAATGTGTATTGACATGTGAATTTTATACCACAACCCTGTCTTTCAGTTCTGTGATAACAAATCATGGCTTTAACTGCAGTTTTGATTAAGTGCATGTAATCAATCATCCTTAGTAAGGAGCACTCCAAATATAATTGTTCCATAAAATATCAATCTAAACTTGGAAACTGACCCCTACTTTCAAATCAATTTCCATTTTGTGAGCAGGAGCAGGTGCTGGGGCAGTTTTCAAAGTGACTGTACTTAAGTTCACTCCTGGTGAATGGTGATTGATTTATTAGTGTGTGCTTTTTTTTTTTTATCAAGACGAGAGTACTCCAACGACCTGCTGCATGACTTTTCTTAGTATTTTATTCATATGATCGAGCAAGAGTATGTTTTTTCTTCCAGAGGAAAACCTTGGGGTGGGATTTTTCATGTTTTTCTTCATATTTAAAGTAGAAAGAGTTTCAAATCTATCCCATAAATTACAATAAAGGCACAAAATACCACTTATCCAACTGTGACTGCTTTGTATGTTATATCTATTTTCTCAGGTTTCTCTGGGTCACAGGATGAGAACTATGTGTTGAGCTAGACCTGCATTGTGGGATCAAGTTAAAATTTGCTCTTATTTAAGCTCTCTGCTTCTCAGTTGTCATTCAAATGGGGGGAGAAGAGAGGATGGATTTGCTGGCAACTCTTTATATGAAAGCCAAGTGAACAGTATTGTTTAAATTAAGACGTTTGTGAGTAAGGAAGAAATATCTTAGAGGATTTTCCTGTATTGTATTTGTTTACACCACAGACCAAAGGAAAGATAAATTGTCCTATATCCTCTATCAATTCTAAATAGAATAATTATTCTTGTGTGTGTGGGCTTAACCTTTTGTGCATACAGGTAACTTCAAATGGTTGAGAAAAGCCATAAAAGTTCAGTGAAATTGAAGATAAAATTGAGCTAGAAAATACAGTAGTAGATTAAAGTTTTATAACTGGGATGGAGTAATAAGTTATGAAAAATGTTCCTTTTCTATACTTTCTGCCTCACATAGAGATGAAAATTTAACTCTGAACTCTCACAGGATCAAAGCTGAAACACAAAAAGCCCAACTATAAACTACAGAATATGCACTTTCAAAATTGTATCAGTCTTTTACCAGGAATGAGGAATAGTATTTATTTCCAGTCTTGCCCACCTTGTGTTTTAGGGAATTCATTGTGGGTAATGTTTAACCAACAAAGACACAAAAACAGAAAGAAAATTTCTTCATGAAGTAATATGCTGGAGCAACATCACAGATACACTCCAATCGTCAGGTTGATGTGTTGGTTCCTGGTGGGCAGATCTTCACTAGCTCAATATTGATATTACACCTCTTCTCATCCTTTCCTCCAGACAGAACATCTTGTGATGACCATTCACATTCCCAACCTACTCAGCCATATCAGTGACCATGAGAAAGCCCCCAGGAGCCAGCAACTTGAAAGCAAAGGAGCCTCCAAATGGAAGACACTGTCCCTTTTCCTCAAGTAGTTCAGAATTAATTTCACCTTAGAAAATATGTGTTGACACAAAGCAGGGCAGGTTCAGTAATATACATCCTCATTCATTAAAGATGTCATTTTAAAAAGTTGCTTTCACTTTGCAGGACAGTTGAAAGGCAGGATGGGACTTCTCATCTACTTCTCGGCCACATGCTCACGTCTTCCTCATTGTCACCAGCCCTCATCAGAGCAGAACATTCAATGAACCTGCACTGACGTGTGGTTGCTACCTGAAGACCAACCACAGCTCATTTTGTTATAGTCCCTATATCACTGAACTAATGTCTCATAACCTCTGTCTTCCATTGGGAGTTTATCCAAGGTTGCTTTCTCTCTCAAAACCCCCCATGTTCCGTCTAATCCTCCTGTTATCCCCAGTCCTTGGAAAACTGAGTTCTTTTGTACTGTCTTGTGAAGACAACTTTGCTTTTCCTGACTGCCATAAAGCCGACTCCAGTGTGTAGCTTGCCGGGCTACCTTCTTTCATTTAATCATATGTATTTTGAGTTCTCTCACGTATTTTCTTGGATCCATTGCTCACTTTTAGCACAGGGTAACATGCACTTATATAGGTATACAATAGTTTATTTGTCCATTCATGAGTTGTAGGTTGTCCAATTAGAACTTAAGAATAAAGCTACTTCAAATGTCGGTGTGTAGGTTTTTGTGTAGATGTAAGTGCTCAGCTCATGCGGGTAAATAATCAAAAGCTCAATTTCTGGATGGTGTTAGCTGTTATGCTTAGTTTTCAGTAACCTGCCAACCTGTCTTCTATAATGTCTGTGAGTTTAACACTCTTATCAGATGAATGATTGTTCCTGCTGTTCATATCCTCAGGTTTTGTGTTCCCATTTTCCTTCATTTTCTCTTCATGACTTTTTTTCTTTGGAAACACATTAAAAATATATTAGATGCAACAATTTGCCCGAAGCTCTGTTTCCTTATAAACATGGGCTAAGGTGTTTCACACATATATTATGCTACTTAGAAGATGGCCAAAACACTTTAGAAGCCTTCACCAACAACACCTTCATCCTTGTGCATCAGTAGAGTGAGCACTTGGAAAACTGAGATTCCCTTCTGCACAGGCTGAAAAGCAAAGTAAAAAGTGTAAGTCCAGATGTAAAGGTGCCATGGAAATTGGTTTCTGGTCCTGGGAACTTTTTCAAAGCTGGGTGAATGAGGCCACTCCTTTCTAGCACAGCATTTCACTGGGGTAAGGGGAATGAAGTTCATCGTCTGTCATTACTACTGTCTAATTGGAGACAAATGTGTACTCAGCGGCAGTAAAGGATCGAGCTGTCAGTGTTATGAGGAAAACGAAGTATTTCCTATCCTTCAGGGGACTATAAAGAAAATTGTCTTTCACACAGGCTGACACTCAAGATAAGGAAAGTACTCTCCCCTAAGAATCTATAACTGTAGTCAGCCGGAATCCACATTAGCTAGCTGGATCAAAATGCTTCAAGTTGAGAATTTATTTTAAAGTGATCCCAAGCTGGTAGTGCCCCCAAGATACTGGCAGAAACAAATATGAGTTCTCTCTGATGGAATCTCCTTTTAGGCTTTCAAAACAATCCCCACAGGTAAAGTTCCAAGATATAAAAACTCAGAAGCTAAAATTCCCAAGCAAACAAAGCACTATTGGAGAGCCAGCAAACAAACTTCAGCTAGAATTTGGCATGCAAAAGGCTTTGAATTCTGACACCGTAAGACAAGCCATATGTTCAGTGTGTTTAATAAAATAAACGAAGGCATTGGATGCAGCAGTTCAGAAAAAAGACCTAGAATTATCAGGAAGAGTGTAAGATGAATGGAACAAAAGGACAAAATTGAACATTATAGTACTAAAACAGCAGAATGCAATGATACTTGAAATTTAAAGTTCAGAATACAAATTTAGTGACATTTTTGGTAAGGTAATTTAATGAGCTGGAAGATGTAAAGTTGAAGATTCTGCATAGAATACTGAGAACAGCATACAACAAAAACCAGACACTCAGAGATGTGAATTACTGTGTAAGAAGATCTACTAGGTATTTAACTGCAAGAGACAAGGAGATAAAGACCACATTTAACTATTATACTCATTTCAGCTTTCCAAAGATATTTTAGAATCAGATTATTGATTTGTACAACTTTTGTTTTTTGTTTATTATTGATGACAGTGCACAAGAGCTACAGAACTTTCTGGGAAAATTGGTATTAATTTACCGTCCCATCAGTGGTTGGGCTGGGAACTACCAGGAAGGAGATCAGTAGGTGACTAGAAGTCAGTGAAAACCAGCAACAAACCCATTAGGCTCCAGGATAGCATTTCATTACAACAAGAAGTGAGAGAGTGTAGCCACTCCGGCCCTGACCATCCCATCTCCAGAGTGTTGGGTTTTCCTGGCCATTGTGTTTCCTCCAGAGACCAGTGTTCTCTGGTAGAAAGATCTGCTTCCTGTGCAAGCAGGAACAGATATAAAAGTGAGCTTACCAGGTATACATGATGTACACACTTAAGCAAACTGAAGTGCAGAGTAAGCCAGGGACAGGAAAAGATGTTTCCAAATCAAAAAACACACTAACACAGGCTTCCAGGGTTCCCTACCACTTTGAAGGGGAGTATTCCAGTTCAAGAGTCACTCTTCAGCAGCTACGTAACTATGGGCAAGGATCTATGTTGTAATTTTATAGTTTCTTGAGTTGGATCAATTAATATGGTGTATCTCTTTTCATCATTGACTTAAATGTTTTCCCTGTACTTTGTCTGGGTGGTGGTAGCGCAGGCCTTTAATCCCACACTCAGGAGGCAGAGCCAGGCGGATCTCTGTGAGTTCAAGGCCAGCCTGGGCTACCAAGTGAGTTCCAGGAAAGGTGCAAAGCTACACATAGAAACCCTGTCTCGAAAAACCAAAAAAAAAAAAAAAAAAAAAAATCACTGGTATTTTTAAAATTTAAAGTATTTTGGAAACGTATTCCTGAGCACTTGACATTTTAATGATGTTATCTGTTGCGTCCGCCTCGACCAGCAAGGAAGACACAACACCAGGCTCTTCTCCAAGCAGTTTATTCAGGAACCTTGAGACAATCTTCTGACCCCGGGGAAAGCCGTCTTCTCACTCTCTCTCCTCTCTCTCTCTCTCTCTGGGGAAAGCCAGCCCACGCCCTTTATAGCCACTGGGCAAAACCCCGTAGTGCCACGTGGACCAATGGCCATATGGTCAGACATATGCAAGCAAGCCAGATTCCACGCCCAAGCCAAATAAGGAACACCTGCCATCGGGAAGGCAGAAGTCGGACACCGGCACTATCTTTGCGGCATGGCCGTGCACGGCTCTCTACAGTTATCAATGGCATTCCTTTTTATATTTCATTTCAAAATTAATCTTTCTGAGTATTTTTGTAAGCAGAATAAAGTTGACCTTGTCATTGACCTGAAGCCACATCTTTGTTTTTATATTCAATTTCTTAGTATTTGTAGTATTTTCTAAGCCAACCATCAGTTCATTTGGAAATAAAAGGTTTTGCTTCTTATCTTCCAGTTCTGATGGCTTTTATTTGTTGCTGTTATCTTCCTGTCCTAGAGATAAAATATGAACAGAAGAGATGTTTATTTCCCACATTTTAGGGACTCTTGTCCCACTGTATGTGTAGCATTAGATGAGGTATTTGTGGACAGTCTCAATTAAATTAGGGAAGTCAGCCTTCTATTCCTAGTTTGTTGAGAGTTCTTTTTTAATTATAAATAATTATTTAATTTTGTAAAGCATGTTTTCTGAACTTATTGAGTTAATTACATGAAGTTATTTTTTAAGATTTATTTTAATTTAATTTGAGCATGTATATATGCTACAAGCATGCAGATGCCTTTGGGGGTTAGAAGAGACCTCTAGAGGCCCTGGAGCTGGAGTTACAGTAAGTCGCTTGACATAGGAGCTGAGAACTAACCTTGAGTTCTCTGGAAGAGTGAGAAGCCCCTCTAATCCTTACTGAGTCCTCTCTCCAGCTTGCAAGGCTAGATTTTACACCTGTTGGCAGATTGCTGTGTGGAAACAGCCAACCAGACATGCTTAACAGTAATACAAAAATACACCCAAACTTGGATGTTTTTCCTTCTCTGTTTTCCCCACTTGTTTTACTCATGATTCTTGTGAAATGAATTACCTCAGGCAATTGTGCCTCCCCCAGACTTCAGGCTAGTATACCTTGAAACTATTCAAATACTGACTCCACAGTCGAGCGCATTTGTTACAGAGAACAGGGACAGATGGCTTTGTTACTGAGTACTCCCAAATTTATAAAGAGCAAATAGTCTTGAGCACATACTGACTCCATGGGAGTAAACAAGCACTACTCTGCCTCTTCTGATGAGGGCAACTTAACCATGCTATTCATACCAGGGTACTTAAAAGAAATTCATGAACACAGAGATGAAATTATAAACATATTAGCAAACTAAACCCATTTAATTTAGAAGAAATTAAATTACCAAGTTTCTAATTGCTCTCTAGTATATAAGATTATATTTAATTTTGAATCATAACATACATATCTTGCCACACTAACAAATCCAAGAAAAAATGATGTGTTTATTATGAAAGATATAGGAAAATAATAGTAAACTTCATTGCTAACTCATGATTTTAAAAACATTTTTGCAAAAGAGGAAGAGAGGATAGTTTGGGTGGTACAGACATGAAATTCCAGCTAATCTGAAGGCTGATGAGGCAGAAAGATTTCATGTTCAAACTCTTCTTGGGCTATAGAGTGAGACCAAAGCTCACACAACCCAGAGAGAACCTGTATCAAAATAGACATTTAAAATTCTATTTAGATGTTGCTTAGTGGTAGATTCCCAATCTTCAGCAATGTAAAACCAACAGATAAATAAAATAAAGATAATAAAATAATAAAAAATAAATTAAAAAGATAAACAAAATTTGTTTAACAAATAGAAGAACAGAAACAAAAATCCTAGAGTACTTTTAATACTATAACAATAACTTTAAAATGAAGAACAGACAAGGGTGTGGATTCTCCACCACATCTGTGCATTAATACTTCAGGGTACAAATGGCTTATTAAGACAAGAAAAGCATAGGACAGGAAACTAACCAAATCATTCCCGTTCTCCCTAGAGGATGATTTTGTTGTTTTATTTTGTTTGTTTTTTTGAGCAAGGTCTCACTGGGTAGCCCTGACTGGATTCAAACTAGTGATATTTCTGCCTCAACTTACTGGAGGTTGGCATTATAAATGTATACCAATGCATTTAGGTGAGGAAATGATTTTATACAGAAAAATTCAAAAGGTTGTAGTTAATGTAATTAATGAAGGTTTATAAAATTACTGGATTGAAATATCAGCATATATAATTTTATCTACTACCAAAATGTATGCTATCTTAGAACACATTTAACTGCAAATGAATGAGAGATTTCTGAGAAACCTATAAAATGTGAGTTTTATAGAAAGAGTAAACAAGATTTAAGCAGAGACATCTTCTTAATATTCATGGCTTAAGGAAACACTGTTAAAGGATGTCAGTCTTTCTTTAGTTGATATATGTTATCTTTAATGATATTCCATAAAACAGTGCAGGCTACAGGAAGGAGTGGGAGCCTGCTCCGCTTACTACAGGGCACAGATAGAAAAGAACATAACAAAGGCCATCTGAGAGAAGGAAAACTGATGGAAGGGCTTGCCCTTCCAGAGAGAAAGAGTTGTCATTAGATGCCAGCAGCAATTAAAGTTAGATGGAGTCAGCCTACTGATAATCGGTTTGTCCTTGAGTGAATACATAGCAAGAAGTTGTCTACACAAAGAGTGATACACAATGTGTATATTTTACATAATGTGTCAACATAGAGAGGGTATGGTAGACCATGAGATTTAAAAATTAACTTCTCTGTGAATAGGGTTGTAACAGACTCTGTCTCCTGCAGACAACTATTTAGAAAACAACAATGCTGCTCCCCTATTTTGTAACTGTGCACACACACACACACACAAATCAACCCAAAGTAAATGAGATACCTCAATTCAAACACAAAACACTAAACATTTTAGAAGGCAAAATCATAAAGTAATTTCAGGAATCTATATTGGGATTTCTTAAACAACTATTAAGCATGAAGTATAGAGAAAGAGTCAAACACAAGAGCTATTATTGTAATAATTTATGTTAACAAAATATTACGAAAACAGTGACATAGAATGGAATGATGTTGAATCCATTCTGAAAACAGATTTCTTTGAGTTGATTTTTGATTCAATGGATAGGTCACATTAAACCTCATGATGGTACTAAGTAAATCTCATAATAGGAGGGGAAAAAGACAAGTGACAAACAGAATACAAAGTTTGCAGAACAATACATCACTGGCATAGAAATCCTCTGCAGGCTACCCACACTGTACTCCAGAAGGCTAATGAAAGATGTGAGTACTGAGTGGAAAGAACTGGCAAAAACAGTGTAGATAAATGCCTCAAAGAACAATTACAAATTTTCACTAAACACATTCAAAGCTATTCAACCTTACTTCAACTTTATACTATAAGCCAAATCCATGTGAAATTGGTGTAAACTAAACAGCTTAACAAAAATCAAATCCTGGCGAGAATACACTCCTACAGTAATATCCTGCTGGTTTTAATTTAAATTGGTGTAGCTACTTTGCAAAAATAATTGTTCCCTATCAAGAAAGTTGAAAGCACACAAACACACGGAATGGCCATGTTCTTCAACAGAATGGTATGTAAGGTTCTTTCTGAATATTCTTTGAAACACACACCCATCTATTTATTTGACAGGTGTTCTTTTGCATTTTTATTAAAAAATTTTAATTGAGATATGCATTAATAGATTTCATTTCTGTTGATTTTTCCAACCTCTCTTCTCCCCCATTCCCCTGAAGCATACTTGTACCTGCCCACTCCTGTCTCCTTTCTGTTTTCATGTCAATACACACTATTTTGTTCACAACAGTGTTTAACACAACCAAAATGAGATAAAACAGCTCCTTTGAATTAGAAGATTGCTCAGATTTGTTCCTGGGTCAAGATACTATGTTTGTTTGAACTTAATTTAGCCTTTCAGCCACTTAATATGTAAAGAAATTCCATTTCCTTGACTCTATTGCTGCTGTTTTCTTCTCTGCTCTGTCTGCACCATGGCTCCATGCTTATGGATGGTTGTCTGCAGGAGACAAAGGTTGTCACAAGTGACCAGAGGGACTTACGATGGGAATGAGAAGGAGCTACAGATGGTCCGGCCTTTGTACGCCGAGCTTCGCTAGCACAGGCCTGAATGCACTGGCTGGGGAATGGGTAGACTAGTGCAGGCGTGCCTCTGTGAGCTTCAAGCAAGACTGCTTTCACACTCAAAGACTCACTATCACAAAGGGCAGGATGGTCTTCCTTTCACTCTCCACTTATACCAAGAACTGGAGGAAATGCTAAGATTGATGTTTTCTTGTTTGGGATCACTGAGCAACCTCGCCCTCTGCATTGAGTTTGACTTTCCTGCATTAAGTAGCGCAAGCACGGATGGCGGCAGACCTGTCATGTTATCTCTGAGCCCAGGAGAGACACTGTTCTGTTTGCTTCCTGTTGCTGTGATAAGACACTGACCAGAAGAAGCTTGGGGAAGAAAGGTTTCTTTGGCTGCAAGGTAAGAAAGAGTCCGTGTTTGAGGGAAACCAAGTTAGGAACACAAAGTGGGAGCTTGAAGCAGAAACAGTGGAGGAATGTCGTTACTGCTTGTTTCCTTCCCTGCATCCGGTACTGCTTGGGCCTTGAAAAATAACTGAGGGGACAAGGGGATGGAAAAAGGACAGGCGCAAAGACAAACGCTGGGATTGGGTGGGCTGTGAGTGCTCTAATAGAGTGGCACCAGCTAAAAAGCAACCAGAATGCCAAGCATGTAAGTACAGCCCAGGGGGAGGAGTTAGCTAGTCTTGGTGGGACGTGTCTATGGGGAGCAGTCAGTCTCAGGTTGCAGTCATTAGGGAGGAGGAAATTGCAGTTGCTCTTTTTTGTACACACTGCTGACATCTGCACATGGACCAAAAGAAGACTGACAATTTCCTGAGCCTGATCAGAGGAAGGCTTTGCCAACTCTCAGGAGTCTTCATCTGTTCCTTAAACATTCATTCAGTGCTTCCCCAGCTCCCCACAAACACCTGGCTTGCTTGTTTAGGTTTTGTACAATTCTCAGGTCCACCTACCTTGGAATGAACCTGCTCTGAGTGGACTAGGCCCTCCTATCAATTATCAATTAAGAAAATGTCTCATGGACATAGGCCAATCAGATGGAGACAATTCCTCAGTGGAGCCCCCCTCTTCTCACATCACTCTAGGTGTGTGTGTCAGGTTAACAACAGAAGCCAACTATGACAGACACTTCCAAGACTACCAGAAGTAATGGGATATTTCAGTTGAGACTCCTTTGAATGTAAGAACAGAAAATTCTGTTTAAAATTGTCAATGTGAAGCTAGAAAGTTCAGTGTTAGAATTTTAGAGGTCAATGCTGTCATCAGCAGGGGATTGTCCCATGATCCTCCAGGCAGTTTCACTCCTACACTCCAGGTAGCTAGGAAGACTCAGATCCAGCCTTAAATCCTTCTTTGTTTAATTCCTGGAAAGGAAGCTGTTCTTCCTTCTCATAGTCTCAATACAGGTCTGCCTCTCCATGGATTAGATCTGTGCCATAGTCATCATTCCCCCAGCAAGGACATTTCCTTTCTTTTCAGAGAAATAGAGCCAACAGAGGAAGGAAGACATATCCAAAATGAAGATCAGAGATTATTGTTGGAAGAAAATGAAACAAAAACTGTCAGGGCAAACCAGAAAATATCTGATATATGGGATGATATTCCTAGGGTTAGATGCCTTGGAATTTTAAGATTGGACCACTATGCCAATGAACAAACTGATAATAGCAATGAGATAATGAAAAGATGATAAGGCTGGGACACCCAGATCACTGCTAGTCATCCGGAGATGGTTTTGGGAAGACTGACTTTTCTCCCCCTCAGTAGTCATTCCTCCTACCCTGCAAAAGGTCCACAACTAAACTCCTATAAATAGAATCTCATTGCTTTGATTTAAACCTTTTAAATGCTCCTCTTCCCAACAACAATATGAAAAAATATTTTACAGTTAGGTAGTGTCTTAGTCAGTGCATGGTTATTGTGAAGAGACACCACAGTCATGGCAACTCTTATAAAGAGAAACATTTAATTGGGGCTGGCTTATAGTTTCAGGGGTTTATTCCATTATTGTCATGGTGGGAAGCATGGCAGCATGCAGGCAGACATGGTGCTGGAGAGGGAGCTGAGAGTTCTACATCTTGATCCTCTGGCAGCAGGAAGAGACTATGACACACTGGCCAGGCTTGAGCATCTGAGACCTCAAAGCCCATCCCTGGTAACACACCTTCTCCAACAAAGCCACACCTACTTCTGCAAGGCCATACCTCCTAATAGGACCACTCCCTATGGGCCCATGGGGGCCATTTCCACTCAAACGACCACAGATAGGAAGAAGAATCACTTTTCACAGAGTCATTGAGAGTAGATTCTGATATAGTAAAGGAAAGACATAAAGGAGCCAGACATGGGGGGAAGTGAAGGAGGGATGAGGCAAAGGTAGGAGAGAAGGGGAGCCAAGAGTCAGAAGGATAAATGTAAAATTGGGCCATTAGTCCCACTACCCATTTCATGGTAATGAATTTCAACCCTGATTTTTATACACTGGAGCCATTTACAAATATTTGTAGTCACCTGAAATTTTCAAACTGAGTAGATTAGTGCCATAGTTATCAAGTGGAGCAGAGGCTAGAGATAATACTAAGTGTACCACATTGCTTTGAAAGCCCCATCCAACAAAATTCTACATGTCAAAAGAACTTCTACTGAGAAACATACTTTTTAGCCTTACAGTTCTAATTTACAGGTCAACCAAGTACCCTGGCATTGTTACTCTCTACCAGCTTGCTGATAGCTGCCAGGAAGTTAAAATATGGCAGGTGATTAAGTTTTGTTTTCAAATATGCTGTTATTTATGCTCATGTTCTATATATTTAGATTTTGAAGGTCAAGTAAAGGCTACTTTGTCAGCCTACCTTAACATTATGCTTGGCAGATAGTGACTGAAAAGATGTGTGTCCTTGTCCTCCTATTTTTCTTTAACAATTTAATTCCAAACTAAATGCTGTCAACGAATACCAGTGTTTTGCTGTGTGTGCCACCATCACTGTGGCAAGATCTCGCATGGGGAAAAAAAAGGAGAGCCATGGTGCACAGATCTAATTTCCCTCTTGTAAGAAAAAGACTCAGAGGTGAAACACTTTGTTCTGTTGATGCTAGTCCCTCAGATACTGGGTACCCAAGAAAGAAAATAAAATCACCTAAATAAATGTAAAGTGGTGCCACGCAATGGAAAAGTGCCACATGATGAAAAAGTGCCCATAGATGTGAGGTAGCATAGAATTTAAACACTTGATGATAACGTAGGCAAGTTCAATAATATTGGTGCTGTGTGAGAGACTGCCTACAAAATAGAGAAAATTACATAACAGTACATGGACTTCATCTTCTCGAGGAGTGAAGAGTAAGGCCTATGGTGTATTTTCAGGTTAAGCCAAATGACTTGGCCTTACTTACTAACCACGCATTGATGGCCACCTTGGTCTCTCTGATGGGACTCAGAATGAACTTTATTCTCTTCAATGACCAGACACTGCCCGCCATCCAAATGCTTTGCACCTTGAGGCCACTTGTGACCTTTTCACAGCAACTCAAATACAACTTCATAGAAGCATTGATGCTGCGTTTACAAAACACGCTCCCATGCAATTTATATTTGGACCATCACAACAGCACCTTGTTCCAAGGGCAAACTCAGAGAGAGTGGGGACAATGTAGCGTCCAAGGTCATACTGCTAGGAAAGGAGAGCAGGAGATTTAAGACCCTCTGTGCAACTCTTTTAATTCTGTTATATTGTTTCCCAATTCTCCAGAATAATAACTGGTTTAAAATGAAGTTACTAAAACAATTAAAGGAAAAAAAAACAGTGGGACCCCAATTCTATCATATGTTCTTAGGATAACATGAATTACACTCAAAGGTCTCATATTAGCTTTTTGTTCATAATTAGATTGATTCCTAAGATAGATTTGTTTGGGATTCTGACATTTTGTGATTTGTCTGAAAGAAAAACAAAAATACTTAAAATCGAACAAACAAACACAAAACAAAGGAAAGCACAAAACCAAAACCAAAAATACAGTATCTGGAAAGAAAAAAAAATGGTGATGATTTTCCAATGGTTCTAAATTCTTACACTAGAGACTGTGGACACCACTGTGTATGATACTTGGTGTTCACTGTGAACTTCGCAGGATCTGGAACAACTTAAGGAGACAAGCCTCTGGACACACCTGTGAGGGATTAGTTTGCCTCTGGACACACCTGTGAGGGATTAGTTTGCCTCTGGACACACCTGTGAGGGATATGTTTGTCTCTGGGACACCTGTGAGGGATAGTTTGCCTTTGGGCACACCTGTGAGGGATTAGTTTGCCTCTGGACACACCTGTGAGGGACAGTCTGCCTCTGTACACACCTGTGAGGGACAGTCTGCCTCTGTACACACCTGTGAGGGATTATCTTGATTAGTTAGTGTGGGAACTGAAAACTATGTGGAGGCCCATGCCATTGAGGAGAGAGTGAACTGAGTGCAGCATTCACTGCTGTGGTCTTCTTGACCTGGATACAACACTTGGATCCTGAGAACGGCTGTCTTTACTTCCCTGTCTTGATGAACTGCACCTCCCATGGGAGCCACATCAAACCTTCCTTAAGTTACTTATGTCATGGGATGTGATCACAGCAACGGGAAACATAAATAAGCAAACAACCAAAGGATGGAGAAGGAATAGACTGTCAGTCCTCATTCTTCCTTATGTTGAAGCCTTACATGGATTTAAGGATCAGACTTCAGCTAAAAATGGGTTCTGAGAGTTAATTGGAGTTCTTTTTTATTGAACTATATTATTTTTATGATAAAAGTGTAGCTGGAGTTTTCCTGCCTGGCCCATGGTCAGGACAAATCTCTCTCACCTGCCAGTCCTGCAGGCACTCAGACCCAACCAAGTAAACACAGAGACTTATATTGGTTACAAACTGTATGGCAGTGGCAGACTTCTTTTTATCTAGTTCTTCTATCTTAAATTAACCCATTTCTATTAATCTATACCTTGCCATGTGGCTCATGGCTTACCAGGATCTTACATCTCGCTTTTCATGGTGGCAGCTGGCAGCGTCTCTCTGACTCAGCCTTCCACTTCCCAGAATTCTCCTCTCTCCTTGTCCTGCCTATACTTTCTGCCTGGCTACTGGCCAATCAGTGTTTTATTTATTAACCAATCAGAGCAACACATTTAACATACAGAACATCCCACAGCATAAAATATTTGTAAAAATCAGTGAAATTACAGGTTCCAGTCTCCAAAAATTAATTATGTAAACCAGCAAGCATGTAACTCACTGCTCACATATTTTCTGGACCTAGAAGGGTACCCTGGGTTACTTTCACAATCCACATTGCTTCTTCTCTGTCCTGGTATTGCCTTGTACTCTTAGATTGTTTTGGTGTCTAGTCCACAAATGGACCCAAGGTCTTCAAGTAAAGAGATATGAAACTAATATAAAATGTGGGTGCTGTGGGATGGTCTGTATGTCAAGTGTGTTGCTGATTGGTCAGTAAATAAATCACTGATTGGCCATTGGCTAGGCAGGAAGTATAGGCGGGACAAGGAAAAGAATGCTGGGAAGTGGAAGGCTGAGAGAGAGACACTGCCAGCCGCCATCAGGACAAGGAAGATGTAAGGTACCAGTAAGCCATGAGCCATGTGGCAAAGTAAAGATTAATAGAAATGGGCTAAATATAAGAGTAAGAGCTAGACAATAACAGGCCTGAGCTAATGGCCAAGCAGTTTAAATAATGTAAGAGTCTGTATGTTTATTTTATAAGTGGGCTCTGGGACTGGCGGGACTTGGTGGCGGGAGCTGGAGAGAAATTCTCCAGCAACAAATGGCGTCCAACGTGGTGGCAAGATTTTCCACCTAAAAACTGAGAAAAAAGATTCTAAAACAGAGCTAAAAACAGCTTCCTAATTGTCTCTCTCAAATGAGCAGCAGCTGCCGGTTTGAGCTACTGGTGGGTTCCTGGCGTGTGAGCTGGACCTGCAGTATGGCAGGAATGAGGCCTCTGCAAGTGGCACATTAAGGTGTGTGGAAGATTTAGCCTTTACTAGTACAAAACAAAAAGAGAGGTTTCTGGGCTACACGCTGCTTGGATAAAAGCATAGACCTACAATAGCTCCCAGAGCTGGTGGTAAACGTAGCCATGTTGGGAAGCTGAGGTGGGCGGAGCCAGCAGCCACAGCTGCTGCAGTTTAAAGCTACAGATTCACAATAAGACAGATTCAGATGTAATAGTTTACAATGTGTGTAAAAGATACGTAGGCTTGAAAGAGACAAAAAAGGTGATATATAGAGTTATAGAAACAAATACATAGTTTTAAAAAATGAAGTCTTTAAAGAGACAGTAAAGGTAGTATAAAAAATAAGCCATGTAAAAATGGATATTACACAGAGAATCTGGATTGTTTTGTCTTTGGGATTTTTAACTGCAGAAAAACATTTGATTGTAAAAGCTATTGAGTTATGCCAAAATGTATATTTTAAAGATACCTTGACTTCAAAATTTGAATGTAAGGATATGTTACTTTGGAAAAGAGACTCTGCTCTTGTTTCCACAGAAAGCCAGAGACTATGGATTTGTTCCAGATTAAGATACATCAGGTTTGACCAGCCAAGACCCCCTGAAAGGTCTCCAATGACACCATGGCCCAGATGATTCAACATCCAGAATGGTTTCAAGTCAACTGGCTCAGATATACAGCCTCACGGACTACTCCATGATCCTAAAATTTTCTTTCTGTCTCCAGAAGATACAGCGCCCCCCTCCAGCAGGAAGTAGTAAGAGAAGCTACGCCCAAATTCCCAAATATACCAAGCTGGCTTTAGAGATGGAATTGGCTCACTCCCCCTCTAAACCCAGACATATTGCTCAAAAAAAAAAAAAAATGGTTAAGAGATTCTTGTGTCCCAAATCAGAAGAGCCCTCTGGTGTGGGACAGAGAAAAAACAATATTTTTATTTAAATCAGGTTGATTATAAATACAATCTCTTTCTAAAACAAAAAGGGGGATAGTTTAGATATGATAGGATGAAAGGGTAGATTAATGAACCTACTTTTAAAGAGTAACAACTTGTTTAAAATGTTTTACATTGCTATAGATTTTAGTTTATTGATACAAATTTAAACTTAATTTTGTTATACTGTATATAAATTTCTATTCTTGTTTGAGGTATTATGTTTATGTAACTCATTTAAAATTGTAATGGATAATTAAAAAATAGATTAATAGTTAGTCATCTATGATAATATTTGTAGCCATGTTAGTTAAGTCTTCTAGGTATACATAGATATATTTCAGATAGATAGGTAGTCTTCAAACACTTCAAAGACCTACAGAATATGGCATTTAAAATGTTTTAAAAGTTTAGACTTTTTGGACAGTGAGACATGTCTGCTCCTGACAGCACTGATTTACTTCAGAGAGGAGGATGGGCATCGAAGACACTCCATATGGAGTTTATCTTCACCTTGACAAACATAGCCATTTGGGCAAGAAACTGTTCTTGCTTGGACTGCTTGATCAACTGGACATGCAGGACCCATAGAAAGGTGACCACTGAACTTTGCTTGACAAAATGGTCCTTCAGGTTCCTGCTTTGCAGAGAAAACTGCCAGACATTCTACAAGACACAGAAAAAAGTGAATAAGAGACTCTAGGCCTGTGGGCTGAAGACAGATGCCCCAAATTTACAAGAAAACATTGAATGACTGTCCAGGCTGCCAGCTGTCTCTGTCTACCCTACAAGACTCCTAAAAGTTGCTTATATCCTTCTCCATTTCTCAGGTAGTAGTATATCCTTCTGAGGTCTTTGATGTGGTTAAAGACTAGATACTTACAATTTTCCTTAGTGATAATAAAAGATAAGTTAGATATAAAACCTTAAACTTACAAATATAAGATAGATAGGATCTCTTCTTTAATATTGTAACTGTAATTCTTGCTTGATAATTGTTTTGTTATATGTAATTTTACTATGTTAAAGTTAAAACCTTCCTTTTTAAGAAAAGAAAAGGGGAAGTGCTGTGGGATGGTCTGTATGTCAAGTGTGTTGCTGATTGGTCAGTAAATAAATCACTGATTGGCCATTGGCTAGGCAGGAAGTATAGGCGGGACAAGGAAAAGAATGCTGGGAAGTGGAAGGCTGAGAGAGAGACACTGCCAGCCGCCATCAGGACAAGGAAGATGTAAGGTACCAGTAAGCCATGAGCCATGTGGCAAAGTAAAGATTAATAGAAATGGGCTAAATATAAGAGTAAGAGCTAGACAATAACAGGCCTGAGCTAATGGCCAAGCAGTTTAAATAATGTAAGAGTCTGTATGTTTATTTTATAAGTGGGCTCTGGGACTGGCGGGACTTGGTGGCGGGAGCTGGAGAGAAATTCTCCAGCAACATGTGGGTTTCATCAAAACATACTTCTTGCCTATGCATAGATGAATGGACTTCATAGAAAACATGAAACGGCATTCATGAATGTTAGCAATGTGGACTAGGCTAAATCCAACTTGTCATTTCAATCTTTCCCTCTGCCCCTTTGGAGCCTATAATTATGATGTGACTTTTCATAAGTGAGTGCCTATTTACAGAAAGCTGAGAGATGTAAGTGCTTTTTCCTCTGTCATCATTAACTCAGGCATAGCAAACATTCAAAAGAAAAAGGGAAAGGTCTCTGAGAATAAGAACAGAGCTGCCTCCAAAACAAAACGCAGCCTAAGATTGCTTTGTATCTGAGAAACAGCTATTCTAAATGAGTTGAGGATTCTGTTGGTCAATATCATGGACATTTTCTAACGTATTTTACATTTACATTACTACAGGACTTTGGAGCGCATTGGCCTTTTGACCTCCTGAAAAAGGACCCGCCAAGTGGTTATTTCTCAAGGGACTGAGACATTAGTGTGCCTCACTGTGCTCCCTAAATGCCTTGTTTATAACCAAAGAGTTAGAGTCCAGCCTATCGACAGGGTCAAAGTGATTCCACACCTTCAATTCATGCATCGAGATAAATTTATTAGTTCACCGCTAACAAATTAATCTCAAATTAATTGTTCTGTTTAGTCATATTGAAAGATGAATTAAGAGAGTCTATAGAGATAATAGACTATGAAATACTAAGGCTAGAAGTCGCTTTATTCATTTTATTATTTTAATAAAATGATTCAGATTTTATTCATGTATAGTCACTGAGCTATGATGGCATTTGTGACATTTTCATTCAAATATCACGTACTATGACCCATTCTTCCTCCAAGTTACCTCCTTCTGTCCCCTTTCACCATCTGCTTCCTCTCCCCAAATCACAGTCCTCTTTCTATTTTATTTTCATACCTCCTCCCCACACACCCAAACCGATATTTCCTTTGCTTTCATATTTGACTCATTTCCTTTTATGTTCAGTTCTTAGAACATTTTCAATCAAACCCAACTATGTTTAGTGCCACGCTTTCTGGACAAGCTGCCTGGCAGAAGCCTGAGGGACCCTGAAGGCTAGAGGCCACCTGAGGGGGTTACTGCTTCTGTCTGACAACTCCAAAATGTTATACCCAAGCAGGACACTCTGTAATGGAGGGGTTGGGGCTGAGGGCCTGCAGTGGTGTTCAGTCTGGGCTTTATCTAAAAGTAGGACAATGGGTTGGTGTGAGTGGGGTCTTCTTACCCCACTTCAGCTCCAGCTAAAGCACACACATTCCATGCCTTAAGAAATGGACATCGGTAGGAAATACTTTGAACTAAAAAAAGAAGCTTAGGGACTAATTGTGTTTGAGATCCAGGGTATTTAGGTGTCATGTCCACAGTTACTCAGAAAGCGGCAAAAATAAATCCTCTCTTTCAGTACATACTTTATTGAGCTGGATTGACAGAGAACTAAATTCCATTTCTAACCAATTCGGTGAACTTTTTATGTCTAGGTTAATTGACCTGCTGCAACTTTCATGAGTACAGATGAAATGGATGACAAATGCTTTTACCTTGACACTTTAGACTAAACATCAAATAATGTGGGCTTGATTCTGACCTTCTAAAGCTCCTGCCTTGTGCTCTCTCACAGCCTAAAACTTTTCAAAGACAGATGCCTCTCTTTTCTCATATTGGCAGCATGCATATTAAAGTCACTCAGTAACTGACAACAATACCGTACACTGCCTTCCAGTTTACAGCACAAAAATGGAAGGTCTTTAAATTCTAGGAAAGGCTTCTTCATTTTCAACAGGCCCTTATTACTAGAATGAACAGTGGCAAAATATCTAGAGTCTGGAATTACTGGGTCTAGCTTGAAAAAAAATCACTGAAGTAGAACAAGTAATAAATTATACAACTGCCTCTATCCACTTATGTAACCAATAATTTTTAAGAGATCATTTTAAATTGTCTTTTATGCTCATTATCCACTTAACTATTTCTATTTAAGGATAATTTACTAATTTAAATCATGCTGGCTGCTTTTCAAAATCTAAAGCTATAGGAAGTATAGACTTGCTTTATTTATTATTCTTAAATTACCAATTATGAATTGGAATTATTTGATGGTAATAAAAAATAAAAATATCATATCTAGGCAAATTCCCTCCCCTCAATGGCATAAGTCTGTTGTTAATGCATAAAAACTTAAATTCAGAAGCCGCAGGATTATTTTGGAAGTTAATACTGTGCACAAACAGATCATATCCTATGCCAATATTTAAAAGAATCTCCCCAAAGGCACTGATGATTCACCTTAGTAATATTCAATACTATTCTGTATGCTTTTTCTTGATTTGGTCAATAAATAATTAAAAACATCTTAAGGTTAATGATCTCATGATGTGATCAATCATTCTAGCCTACAATCTGCTGGTAGAGCTCTTCATTTTGCTGAAAGCCAATGATTCCTACATAATGATAACAAGAATCACATCTGTATGCTGGTGGGAAAGTTAATTAAAGTCTGATTCCATCTGGTGGTCCAGTTGGGAATGTTACTATTTGATTTAATTGGCAATGAGATGTAATGAACTTCACATAATCAAAGGATATAATGCAGGGGAACATGGAGATACTCACAGGGTCAGAATGCACATGTTAATTTAAGTCTTTTTTTAAAGACTATTCTCTGCTATAAATGTTAGAAAACTGGGGATACAGAATTTCCTTATGACTCTCTTCAGCTGGCAGAGATGTTCTTATTTCTAACTGTACTTTTATTCATTCTTATTTCTCTGCATTTCCTGTAGAGTTGCTAATGCTCCTGTGAGTACTACTTTGGGAAGGTGCTGACTCCAATTGCTCTTTTTGTTCTGCTATCACATATATTTAGGGTCCTATTATTATTGTAAATTAAAGTAAAAACTACCACTAACTTGCTGGCATATAAGAATACAGTTTATTATCCAACCACTCTGAAGGTTAGAAGTACAAGAAAGGTCTCACTGGCTAAGGTCATTACCAAAATTTCTTTCTTGAACCTATAGAGGAGAACCTACTTCCCTGACTACTTGAGGATGCAATAGGCTTCTCAATGTCCTTCCTGCTTCTAATGGAGCATTGGATGGTTCTGGTCTTTTCCTTGATACCATTTCTGGCTTCTGACATCCTGCTGCTTTGTAACAATTTAAGGACCTTCTGCCTGCACTGAGCTCACACAGATTATCCATGATAAACTCCATGTTTTTAAGTCACCTTGTGAACCATCTGAATTCCATTGGACATCTTGATTCCCTCTTGTCCTGTAACAAAACAATCTCTGCTTGGAGGATTTGCATGTAGACATCTTCGAGGGGCCGTTATTTATTTTATTTATGCCCAAGTAGAGACTGATGTCCCTCCCTCCATTTCAGAGTGACTGAGGAATTTTTACCTTTTCTGTTTAGCTGATATTTACTGATTTTACTGTGCAGACAACTGTTTCTAGCTATAGCTTGATAAACATGATTGGAGTTTTCCCCAAGAGATAAAGAAGTAGAGATAAAGTCTGCAATAAACGGTGTTTCTTCTGACTATTACTGCAGTGCTGAATTGAGTGCACACAAAATTCAATTTCCCTGTTGAAAAAGCAGAGCTCATGTTTTAAAACTAACTCAGGAATTCACTGTCATCTTTTTTTATGGTGTGCCCATCTTTTTCTGTAGAGTTTCTAATTTAATCATTGTACATTGGCCAATATTCTACCTTATAATTTTATTTTCCATCTTGTTTTTCTTTAGAAAAGTAGAGACTGTCTTTTTTTTTTAAAATCAGGTAAGCATATTACCACTAAAAATAAACAAATAGGGAGTTACATTTTGCTTTTTGAGATTGTAGTTTCTCAATTATTAACTCAACTCTCAATTCCAGACTCTCTGGAGAATATCTTACAATAAATCTGTGGCTCTTCTGTATTACAAATACACCAAATGGGAAAATCATAAAATATTACTGTTAGAGTACTGACAAAATAATAGCAAAATTATTTAAACTTATAAGGCAGTTATTTAAAATTATAAAAATATATGATTTTGCTAATGCCTATTGGATGTTTAGCCTATACATCAAAACTGAATCATACATGCAGGGGCTTCAAGCTATATACTAACACATGAAGGTCTGTTAGATAGACTTAGCCTTACACAATCATGGTTAAGCAGATTTAGGCATTTTTGTACTTGATGCTTAAAGTCTACAACACAGGAAGTGGACAGGGGAAGAGGGATGCAAGACACACGGTTGTAAGAGGACACAGGTAAGCTCGCAAGCATGAGTTTGTGCCCAGGAGGACGCAATTGAAGCCTTGCCACTCTTCCCCAGTCTGGCTTTGAAAATGTTGCGGCATTGCAGAAAATGAAATGCCCTGGCCCTGGACCTAGGAATCAGAGCAGATGAAGGAGAATCCCAGGGAAGAAGGGGTTACCAGAATGGGTGTGGTCTGACGGGGAAGAGATGCACAAACAGGGAAGTGATAACAAGCTTGAAAGAACAGGAGCGACTCACTTCTGCCATCAGCGAGTCTCGCAGTGTTCTTTGTCATCGGAAGCATGCCTTGAAGAAAATTCTGGGAAATATACAGTTTAGACACACTGGCACTTTCTACAGCCATCACACAGCATGAGAACATTTAGGATCCAACAAAACATCACTTTCAGTGATTCCCCAACAATCAGATGGATGTACAATCTTGGTTCTCCCCATATCCTTTAGCACATTAACTTGGGGTGTGGGGTTGTTTTTTGGTCTATTCAAATACACACCACAGAAACATCTTTCATGATGACCGTAAAACATCAACTAACAAAGTTTTTGGAAATCACTTTTTTCTCTCTCAATGTAATGTGTTGGTATTTTAAAACACAGTTATTGGTTTATTCTGTTTCTACAATGGGAAATGAAGCAGTATAGAAGAAATAATGGTGACCTCATAAAAATGTTGTAATACTAACTAGATAACCAAATTAGTCAATTAAGGTTATTCTCTGTATGATCCCAGGCTTTCCTTCTCCCTCCCTCTCCTCCCCAACTCTGTGTTTATGTGTGCGTGCTTGTTTCCTCTACATTTTCTTCTTAAAAAATATTACTTTCCAATAATTTCTTCAGGAATTTTAAACATTTTATTTCACACTTTTATATCAGAGTCAGCTTCATAAAACTCTATTCTAACAATTAGTAAAAAGCACTAGCACAAAGCTATGCCTTGTGTTTTTTAAGTTGATAAAAGTATATGCATTTAGGACAGGTCCCGGTCCCACTGCCTGGATGCCTCCCAAACAGATCAAGCTAATCAACTGTCTCACTTATCCAGAGGGCCTGGTCCAGTTGGGGGCTCCTCAGCTATTGGTTCATAGTTCATGTGTTTCCATTCATTTGGCTATTTGTCCCTGTGCTTTGGACCAGGACCTGTCCTCAGTGCATGAGCTGGCTGTTTGGAACCTGGGGCTTATGCAGGGACACTTGGCTCAGCCTGGGAGGAGAGGACTGGACCTGCCTGGACTGAATCTACCAGGTTGAACTCAATCCCCAGGGGAGTCTTTACCCTGGAGGAGATGGGAATGGGGGCTGGGCTAGGGGGGAAGGGGGGGTCGGGAGGAGGGAGAACAAGGGAATCCGTGGCTGATATGTAAAATTAAATTAAATTATAAAATTTTAAAAAAGTATATGCATTTGTTGGTGTGTGTGTGTGCATGTGTGTGTGACACTTTGTTTCTGGAAAGTTAGTGTGATTATGTATCATACTGACATTATGTAGCTACTATTTTGGAGTTGAGTTTCTTGCTGTACACTTTCAGGATGTTCATTACGAATACTGTAATAGTGAGAAGCTATAAGAACTTCAGTGGCTGTTTTTAAACTTACTGTAAGCCTTCTGTTAACTATAAACTGTTCATCTATCTCCCCATTGCATATAATAAGGCTCTAATCATATGGAAATATTCAGAGGACAATATAAAACACAGGCATTAAGTTCTAGCTGTATACCATTGGGATCCTAACTGTGCACGATTTTAACTTTTAAAAAAAGCACAGTAGTAAAATAGAAACTTTAAATGAGAAGACTTTATAGATCCTATTACACTATAAATCAGTCAGAACACAGCTCTTTCCTTGGATCTGTCCTGCAAAAAGTAATTTGCAGTTCGTTTTACTCTTAAATAAATCTGAGAACAGAAAGCAAGTCTGGATCCGAGAAGTTTCCTGGTGAGGTCAGTGTGATTAAGATCTGTACCGTGTCCTTCTGTACCACTGCAGATGCTATTCTTATTTCCTGAGTAATAACAGTTCCATTTCTTATGTTGGAGGCAATTTTATCATATTAAGTTTAAATTAACCTCTCTCCTTTTAATGTTAATTCATTTATTTATTAAGGTTTATCCAAGATGAGTTTCTTTGGAACACTGAATTTTAATAAACAGATAGTAAAACCTTCTGAAACAACATACAAGGTTAGGTTCTGTATATAGATATGCACTTTTCTTTCTGGAAGAATCTAGGCCTTATTAGAGTCTTACTAGGGGATTATGACTAACAAAACATAGAAGAACATTTCTTTTCAAAAGTTTCTGAATAAATTTTCCACCTTAGCGTTCTGTAGTTCTCTAAATTAGAAAAAAAGATCCAGTAAAGAACATTTCAGCACACATTACCTGGTGTTTTACAGTAGTACGTTGTCTCAGGACGTTATATACTGTGTGGTGAAGGAGGTTGTGACTTGAAGCGTGCTGTTTGCTCAGCTTTTGAATCAATGACCCATACTGGCATTTGGGAAATGGATTATTTAGCTTTAAACACTCCTCAATTTCTTTCAGTATTTATTAAGCAAGCAAATAAGTTAAATAAAAGACAAAAACATTTAAGCCTAACTTTTTCCTGATGTTATAATTACAAGACCAAAAAGGGATCAAACACTATCTCCTCTCCTGTATCCTTCAAATTCCCCACTTATAACTTTTATTGAAGACATAAAAATCATTTAAGGTCTATATTGTTCAGGCATCCACAGCAAAATGTTAACCTATGCCTTTACCAAAAAGATAAATGCATTAATTTTTTATTCATTACTTATTTTTATTTATTTTTACTTGTGATTAGGTCAATTTACTTAGAGGCTTAGTAGGTTTAATACTACTAAGTATTAGTAGTATTCCAGAATTTTGAGTACAGTAAAGTATAAGAAGAAGAAACATGGGGTTTTGGTATTAGGTTATTTGTGTGTGTTCAAAATCGAAGGAATAATAGTAATCTATTACAACATCCCAGTTTCTTGTTTTTCTAGTTAGTGTGTATAAATTTAATTTAATAAGAGAAATAATAGTAAGAAAAATGCAGAGTGTGTGGGAAGCTTATCCCAAAACTTCTTGAGATACTTTTGGTGCTAAAATTATTTCTTGCACCAGTTGAGGTTATTTGCACAGAAGAACTATCTCCAAGGCATGTGTCCTGGTTTGTTTTTTCTTGCTGTGAAAAAAAACACTGACTGTAAACAACTTCAGAGAAGAAAAACTTTATTTGGTTTACACTTTCACATCACAGTCCATCACCATGGAAACCCAGGGCAGGAGCTCAAGGCAGGGACTGAAGCAGAGACCATGGAGGAAGGCTTTGCTTACTGGCTTGCTTTCTGCTTCTGCTCAGTGGGCCTCTAGATCCACCTGCCCAGGGGTTGCACTGCCCACAGAAGGCTAGGCACTCATCCATCAATTAGCAATCAAGAAAATGTCCCTATAGACATGTCCAATGTCCAGTCTAAGGGTGATGGCAGTTCTTCAATTGAGGACCCCTTCCCAGATGTGTCAAATCGTCAGCCAAGAATAGCCATGAAAATAGCTATGATTGCTATCTCTTTGAAGAAATGGTGGTATTTATGCACATAAAAGAACGTTATAAGATTTACCGGCCAGTCAAGTTTTACTTCAGAAAATTTGTCTTTTTTCGACAATTATTCACCCACTGGGATTAGTAAATTCTGAGAAATACCTTTCTCAGGGTACAATGGAGCTTTAGGGTTTCAGATTTACTGGTCACAGCTTTATTAACCATGTAAATATGTCAACAGCAAACCCAAGATGAATTGATATGTTGATTCTATTAGACACACAGAGGTATGGTAAGGTGAGTGTCATTAACTGTCATCACTGTATCACTCATTGCAGTTTGTTGGTATGATATCCTAAGCCGGGTTCAGCGACTTACATGAGCTCAGGATGGTCTTCTTTTCAGTCTTCTAGAATAATGTTCTCAATGATTTCTTAGTTATAACCACTATTACATTTACTCTTTTTTTATATTATAACTGCTGCCTATAAGCTTGAAATATTTTACGGTCCCCGGTAAAGAGAAACACAATGGAATAAAATGATAAAGGCAACTGATACTGGCAAAGAGCAGCCTGCAGTGAATTGCTGGGTAGGACATTGTTTACGTTCTTTGTTCCGAATCCTGAATGACAGGCTTATGCTTGATTTTCCATTTCATATTGTGCTGTGAGAACAAAAAGTTCTCACATGAATATGCACTCATAATAGTAGCTGAACCCTAACAATTTCATCACAAATTATAAAACAATAAAATTCTCCTAAATGGTGTAAATGGAAGTTGATATTCTTCTCATCCTACATGTGTGGTGACATGTGCAAATCACCTCAGTGCCCCTCATCTGGAGGAACTAGCCAAAGCGCACTGGAGGAGCACAACAAAGAGAATCAAAGATGCACAAGTTTTACAGTGCTTGTGTAAATAAGAGAATGGACTACTCATCTCTTAATTCTTCCTCCTTTTTCATCCCTTAAAGGATGAAAACTGAGCTTAAAATATAGAAAATAATATAAAATGTCTTCCCAAGAAATATCTTTGTATACAGTCTCACTGCAGGCCTAACATGCAGGTCTTATTAGTAGAATATTCTAAAATGAGCTCTGGAGGAAGCTTCTGCATTTCAAGTTTAGAAAATCGATTTGATTTAACAATTCTGAGTCCAAACAAGAGGAGGAGGTAGAGTGGAACTCAATTCATTCTAATAACTCTTACTCATCTGAACCACTAGGCCCCTGACCAGTTGGACATTGTCTACAGATCTTTTGCTAGAGTGAGAGTGTTGTGGGTATGTTCTCACTAAGAATCACATTTTAGAAAGTAAGTAGGAAAACACATCTCTTGTTAACATTTACCCCACAAATTTACAAGAATAGAAAAATAAAATGTGACTGTGCCCAAAGACCTTTGTCTTGAGTCTTCTTAGCAAAGATGGGGGCACACAGAAAATGTTCAGAACTACGCTTCTTGACCTTGGGAGCTGAAGGGGAAACAGGCAAGATATGTGCTGACCTCTAGGACATTCGGGATCTCCAATTATTAATAGATGGATGCAGGTTCACCTGAAGAAAGAAGTCATTTGTACACATTCACATCACATGCTCGTGAAGAGGCTACCTGGAGCTCTTCAGCCTCCTCCAGACACTCCCATTAAGCTGCCTACAGATGAGAATGCCTTTTCTATCAATAAAGGAGGAGCCACATTCTTGGAGGTGAACACAACATGACGGGAGCTATACATCCAGTAATAGGAATTGGCTCATAGAGATGGAGAATTCCTTCACTGTGTCAGGCCTGGTAGATTATTTATTGATCTTCTCAGGACAAAAGAAAACCATTTGATATTACAGCGTTTCTTAGTCATGATTTAATGAAATATGGGAGTTCTATTTTTTTGTAACTATTTTCAAAAATTTGTTATTCCAACACACACACATATCAAGATAGAGTTTCCCCAGTTATTTTTCAAATTCTGTAAAGATAACTGATATACATACTGTTATTACTGCTGGCAAATTAATAATTATTATATGATAAGCATTATGATATACATGTTTTCATTGCTTCATTGAATCCCCATGAAGCTCTTCAGGGTATATATTGCTCTGTTTTTGTGAAGATAAGGATACCAAGATGTAGAAGAGATAAATATTGCACACAGGAGCTTAGAAACGGCACAAGCCATAGTCCTCTTATTCTCCAGTCTCCTTCAACATTTTCTTTATCCCTTTTGGGAAGAGTAACTCTCTCGGCGATCTGCATAGATAAAGCTTCTTTCTTCTAACCTATGAAAATCTGATTATTTTTGTTCTGCCTAGTTGTCAGCCGAGGACATACACTCCTGAAGCTAGCCCTGATATCGTCATTTTTCAACCCTGAAGTACCAATGAATTTAGTGCTCTTTGTCTCCCTGCTGACAGGGTAATCTGTCCCATCAGTATGTCTACTTCTATCTACAAGTTGATAGTATAAAACTTGTTTTTACTTCTTTTGCTTCAGTTTTTACTACCGTATCTTAAAGACTTTAGAAACACAATCTGCAGTCAGAGACAGTTCAATGTATATGGTGCCTGCTGCATAAGCAAGAAGACCCTACAAGACCCTAGCATGAGTTTGACCCTAGAGGCTGAAGCCATGTAACAAGCCAAGCTTAGTGGATTATGGTTAAAATCTTAGTGCATGGAAGGCAGAGACAGGGGGATCCCTGTGACTGGCTCTCATTAGATTATCTAGTGTGGTTGGTAAGCATTCTAGGCCAATGGGAGACACTGTCTCAGTAAGAGGTAGACACCCTTACTGAAGATACTTGAGGTTGTCCTCTGACCTCTACATGTGCATACACATATGCACACGCAGTGGCACCTGCACATACATGTACTTGCATGTCCACATGCACATCCATCCATACAAGTGTAACATAAAGTAGTAAAAAGACCTGTCACGTTTATTGAAACACTGAGAAGATTAAAAATCGAATTGTAAGGTTTGATTTCCATTTTAAAAATGCATGATACATGCGTATTTGCGCATGTGCGCAAGCCTTTTTCCTCAGAGGCCAGAAGAGAAAGCTAGACCCTTCAGGGATGGACCTTCAGGTGCTTTAGGAAAGCAGACTTCTTTCATGAATTCTGGGTCTTTGGGTTTTAAGCGGTTAGAGCTCTTAACTGCTGCGCCACCTCTCCAGCCTCAGTCTGATTTCTTTCTGAAGTTCAAGTTGAACTGAATGTATGTTCAAGAGTCTGGGGACTTGCTTCTGCAGTTTGCCAGAGGTATTTGGGATGTTTCTTTTTTCTTAATTTCAGTATTTTTATTAATTTACATTTTGCTTTATGACTGAAGTCTCCTCCCCAGCTTGGATACTTCGGCTTTGACCCTCAAGTCACAATCAACCCTCAGAGACTTAAAAAACGAACACTTTTTAAAAATCCCATCTTCATTATTGTATAAGGACAGATTATTTTTTTCCTCCATTAATTTTCCTCTATCCATACAGTGCAAATGTCACCAAGTGAAACATGATTCAAGCTTGCTTCAGCAGCAGGTCTCCAGAATCTCTCTTCTTTTTTTTTCTATATCAAGCAAGAGAAACCTCCTGGGACCATCCTCATGCTGAGACAGGAGGCCTACCACCACTGCCTGACTTTTGCCATCCAGCGGATGCTGTAAAGGGAATTCCTGTAAAACATTCATAAGCAGTAGGCAGCATAATATTTAACTTGGCTAATTCTAGAAACCATCTGAGATTGTTTCAATGGCTACATGCTCGGGTTAAATAAACTCGGAATCATCATTAGAAAGTACTTGCTCAAGAGGACCCTAAGAAGGAAGCATAGATGGCAAAGGAGAAATAGATGAGTTCTACATGAGCAAACTGCGGGTGAAGGGGGGTAATGGAGGGCAAGGGATGGGGGATGAGAACATAAGGGAAAGAGAGGTTCAAGCTGGAACAGGGACAGAGCGGGAGAGCAAGGAGAGAGGTACCATGATATAGGAAGGCATGATGGCAATAGGGAGAAACAGAGTGCTAAGGAAGTCCCAGGAACCCACAAGGATGACTCCAACTTAGACTACTAGCAATAGTTGAGAGGTGCCTGAACTGGCCTACTCTGGTGATCAGATGGGTGAATACCCTAACTGTCATCATAGGGCTTCCATCCAGTAACTGATGAAGGCAGATGCAGAGATTCACGCCCAGGCACCAGGCTGAGCTCCAGGAGTCCAATCGATTAGGGAGAGGAGGGATTCTATGAGCAAGGGACATGGAGATCATGATGGGAAAAATGTACAGAGATGGCCAGCCAAACTAGTGGAAACTCATAAACTGTGGACCAATAGCTGTGGAGGCCCCATGGGACTGGACTAGGCCCTCTGGATAGGCAAGACAGTTGTTTAGCTTGAACTGGTTAGGGGCCCCCCAGGCAGTGGGATCAGGATCTGTCCTTGGTGCATGAGTGGGCTTTTTGGAGCCTTGTGCCTATAGTGGGACACCTTGTACAGCCTTGGTACAGGGGGGAGGGTCTCGGACTAAATGTACCAGGCTCTGCTGACTCCCCATGGGAGACGTTGCCTTTGAGGAGGTGGGGAATGGGGGTTGGATTAGGGGGAAGGCTGGGGGTAGGAGGAGGTAGGAGAGGGGGATCTGTGCTTGGTACATAAGATGAATAGAAAATGTCTTAATAATAAAAATAAAAAAGTGCTTGCATTTAATCTTGCTTAAAGTTTCAACACAATTTATGCACATAGGGACCTTTTTTTAATTTTTTGTCTCTTTTTCCTTCTTTGTGAGTGTCTTCATGGGCATGTTTTCATGTGTGCATGTGAAGGCTGCAGTTGATGCCTGGGATCATTTTGGGTTACTTTCCTCTTTTGTTCTATCTTGAAGTAGAATCTTCCAGTTCAATCTAGAGCTTACAGGAAGGGCTAGTCTAGCTAGCCAGCCTGCTCCAGGCAGTCCCTGTCTCCATTTCCTAAGGCTACAATTACCCATGGCTCCTTCATCCATGTGGTGTTTCCATGTGTTCTGGGTTTCTAACCTCCAGTCCTCCTTCCTTTAATCAGGCTTTAACCAGCGCCCCACAAGACACAGTAGCTTTAGTTCTGAGAACACTGTCAATATGATTTAAGTTAGAACTGAATACAGGCCGTTTTATTCTAATGGGGGAGTTCTGTCACACAGGGAAGGTTGTTCAGTTACCTTAAATGAAGAAGTCATGAAGGAAAGGCTTTGAATGCTTTATTAACAGAATGTTCTGGCAAAGCTCTGACTTTTTTCTTAGGAAGTGTAGGCAATTATTAAGTTGTAAGAGCTTGAACGGATTTCAAAAGCTCTGTGAGTCATCTAGAATGCCACGCTTATTAGAGCTTTGTTGAGCACAACCTTTTGCACTTAGGAGTGTGTTTCTGCAAAATTCATCTCCCCATAAAACCAAATTGAATTTCATTTTTTTTTTTTGGATTGAGTTCTGACAGCTAAGTAGCAAACTCTGAATTGTAAGTCAATAATCATTCTACCTACAGAACTGGCATTAAATTTCCTATGCTTTTTCTTGAAGCCATTAGCTATTTGATTGCTATTATATCATTGTACATTAAATTTCAGAACTTCTTAGTCATTACAATAATGCTATGAAAATATACGTTAAACTGTACAGTATGTCATGAAGTCTCCTCATAATAGGCTCTTTCTGTCTTTAGCAAAGGCCATTGTAGAGACTGTTTCATCTGTGCTTTTAAAAATAAGGGGAAATATTTTAACAAGTGATTTAGGACTATATACAAACACATGATATGTAAATTAATACGAATGAACAAAAGCAACAACAACAAAAGCATCTTCTGTCTATCCAAGTTAGATAGCCTAATAGACAATACATTTGTAGTCCCTTGGATTAAGCTAAATACAACAGTAACATGGGGCAGAATTACAGTTTGGCCAATGGACCACATATAAAAAAGTAGCCACTTATGATTATACTGTAGTCGAACTCCTATTTATTAATAATGTCATAAGCATTGTTAATACAGTAGTGAATCACTTACACATTGGTGGTGCTGGTGTTGCCAACACACCCACTAAATTTCCAATTATAAAGTGTAGCATATGCACTTATGAACATTATCTATATTTAATTATTATGGTAGACTAATACTCCTGGTTCATGTGCTTCTTATGTTCTATTTTTATCATTTTTTTAAAAGAAAATGCTCATAATTAAACATTTGAAGTGATATAGTGTCCTGTGTCATGTTGGCTGCAATTTCACAGGAGTTTATAACTTCTGAGTCCGACTGCATTACAAGATTCTGTTGGGGGAGTAAGCTGTTTGACTAAGTCAGCCTGGGGGCAAGCCCAGCCTATGATGCTTTCCAATGACATGCCTCAGTATTTCCTATGCTCTCGAGCATTGCCTGACTGTAATGGCAGAGTTGATATTGCAGACTCTTTCCCACTGGTCTAGAGCCCTTTGCAAAGCACTGAGCATTCATTACCACATGTGATCTTCACAAGAAACCTGTGAGGGTGTCTCGTCTCACTTTAAGAATGGAGAATTTAAGAGCCACAGACAAGTCTTTGCCTGAATAAGTGATGCATAGTTTGCTTGACACCATAACCTATTCCATTCTGAGTACCAGGTTCCCCTGCTCTGTGATGTCACCTCTCTGAACAACAGTTAAGTAGTAGAAGCTTCCATGAGAGTGAATGAACTGGCTCTGCCCAGTGACAGGAGAACTTTGGTGTTGTGAAGACAGCTAGTACTTCCAGAATGATCTTTGGGTTTAAGATGTCTGCAATAGCTGGATGTCTGCAATAGATATAATTTTAAGTAAGGAATTGCCCCAAGGTACATACAACATCTCTTATATTACCAAGCACCAGAGAATAATCTGTGGTCAACACACTTGCATTTAATAATACTCTAAATGTTCTCAAACTCAAGGTCCTTCAAATTCTGAAATGGATGTGGTAAAAACCAAGAAGTTATCTACAGACAAGTGTCCACTTTTAGACTCTCTTGATGAGTACACCTGAGCACAAAACAAGTTTAGAGGAAAGTTGGATGTTAGCTAAAAACAAAGAATCAGTTGATTTGCTCGAACATTGAGAAGAATTGGAAGGAAAGAACAATCCAACGTTCATGAGAAGTATTCAAAGACAAAGAATACAAATACGTTTCTTTGGAGCTTCTATCAGAGAGGGATAATATTTAAAACAACTCTGTTTTTTTTGGAAGGCAAATGTGTTAACTAGGGCATTCAGAAAATAAACAAGACACATTGCAAAGTTAACTAAGCAGTAATCTTAAAAAGTTGTACTAAAAAGAAAATTGATTAGTCTCTGATTAGACTTACTTTTCGATGTAGTATTCGATGTAGCCTGGCCTTGCCTTAGATTCTCTAAGTAGCTCAGGATGGCCTTTAACCTCTGTCCCCACCTCCCAAGTTCTGGGATGACAGGTGTGCACCATCACACCCAGTTTCTGCTTAAATCTGTTTAATAAAGTGCATCAAACTATGCTGTCACTTCGTATGTTTTATGCGTATAGAATATTACTCCAGTGTACTTGTACAGAGAAATTTGCTGCGTCCTGTCTTAACATTTACACTTTGCACGATTCCTTTCCCAATTAAGCCCAATTTAGCACTGAACTTTAGAAACACAGTTCTCAAGCAGCCGTGATTTTATTTCCAGCACTTGGCAATGCTTGGAGATATTTTTTTGGTTGTCACAAACAGGGAGGAGGGCACCACTGGCGTCTAGTGATTAAAGCCATCATTAAACATTGTGCAATGCACAGAGAAGCCTCACACTGCAGAGCTATTTGTTCCGAAACGACAGTAGTGCTGAGGGGGAGGATGAGGCTTTCATGTCACATAAAATTCAGGCAAAGTGCTGTCATAGTCTGTCCAGGCTGCTACAGCAACATACATTCCCATGGCAAACTGGAAAAGCACACTTCTGGTTGAGTGTCTGAGTGCTTTCAGAGAGAAGTGACGTGTGCTTAGAAAATTGAGGTGTGAAGCCCTGTTGTGAATACAGGTTGCACCCCCCCTGGGGGGGGGGGGCTGGGACCTGCGTGCTGTGAGAATGCGAAAGGGAGGAGCTGGCACAGTAGAGATACTTTTTGTTGCTTCTCCAGCTTCCTCAGCTTTTGATGATGGACTTGCATAAGCCCCTCTCCAAGACCTCAGACTAGGACTTCACCATTGGACTCTTTTTCATTCTTGGTCTTCTAAGTATTTGGACTCAGCAGCTACTCATTTCTCTGCCTCTCCAGTCTGCAGTTGGACATTGAGAGACCATTCAGCTTCTGACTGCCCTAAACCAATCCAATGGGTTGTCTCATAATTGTGTACACTTCTTTGTTCTGTTTCACTACAGAACCCTGGCTGTTAACAACTACACTGAGTTATAAGCAACAGAATTTTTTTCATTATTGTGGAGTCTAGAAATTCAAAATGGGGATAATGGCAGCTCTGGTGTGTTACAGGTGCCTTTTCCTTAGCTTATAGACAGTACTGCCTTCCCACCATTCCTTGAGGTAACAGAATGAAAAAGGAGCTCTTCCTCCCCTTTACAAGGGTACTCATACTATTCATAACTGCTCTTCTTATGTCCTAACTGCCCTCCTAAAGCCTCACTCTCAAACACAAACGTCTTGAGGGATGATCTTTTGCCATATGAACTTTGGGGGAAAAGCATTTAAACCATGCAATTGTTTAACAGAAATACAAATTCTTGAGCATTACCTCTAGCAACTCTGATTTCAAGAGTGTAAATGGAATTTTGGAGTCACTACCCACACTGTTTTCATCAGGTTCCACTTTCCTCCCTCTCAGATGCCATTCTGAGAAACAACAACTTATTCAGGTTCTTCAATCAAATTCAAGACACTTGATAAACAGCATCTAACCTAAGAGTGGTGTTTGAGCACACTATTGCAAAGGGCTAGACATTCAGCTACAAAATCCAGTTAAAATGTATATACACATGTAGCCTGAGGTCAAATAAGTACAAAGACATCGCTTAGGGTTTTGTTAGAATCTTGGGTTTTGATCCAGACCCACAAATTCACAATCCACATTTTTACATGATCCTTGATATATTATATAGGTTTAAATGAAATGATCAATCTAAACATTGTGAATGAGTTATCTGGTATAGGGAGTCATGTTCAGAAATCATTGCAACAGTGCTAATTATGTCAATAAAACCAACTGGACAGTGAGAGGCTAACAACAGGGAATAATATAATACAAGAAATCCCTAGAAGACACAAGAATTGGCTTAAAGTATATTCATTGTCAGTTTCTAGGTAACTATTTCTACATTAATTTAGAAGATTGAAACACCAATTATCATGGCACTGATCAGGACAGGCCAGTTAGCTCATCTGAAGGCTCTAGAGAAAACTCCACTCCCAGCCTCATTCTTCATGGGACAACCACAAGTTCCTTGTGAGGGTAAGCATAAGGGTCTTTTTTCTTGGAGGCCATCAGTGGGAGGCCAAATGTAGGTTCAGAGACCAGTTGTACTCTTTTCCGTGCATCTCTCTTCTGTCTTCATAGCAGCATCATTCAATGAAAACTTACAGTCCTTTAAGTCAGCTATTCAGCCACCAGCCAAAGAAAAGTGCTTTGCTTATTGGGATCATATAGGTAAGATTCATTTTCCAAGGTCACTTGTCACATACTGTAACCTCATGATAAAAGTAAAATCTATTATGTCCACAGATCTGAGGATCTTATCAGGGACAGGATGTTTTTCATGACATCTTAGAATTTTGTCCTCCATACAGGTCTGCTGAACTGAATCTCTGCATCATAAAACAAAGGAAGGAAGTAGGGAAATGTGCTGGTGTATTTCTACACCTGCCTCTGGAGGACTTCTACAGAGCTCTACTTTGTTTGCCAAGTATGTATTTAATATGCTGAAAGTGAATGGGAAGATTTCAGTCTTAAATTTTTAAGCAAGTGGGACAGTTTAAAACAGCTGCTGTGGACATTGGGGGTCAGAAACGAACAGGGAAACAACGAAGGAAGCTTTGAAGGCCAGTGCTGGGACCCTCAGTAGTGGTACTGCTTCAGGAAGCCGGGGTGTTTCATGCAGGGGGAGCAGTCATGGACTGAAAGGGATCTGATAGAAATGCAGGAAGGCAGAAGGATCACTGTTTCTCAGTACTGTTAGGAACTGGTCATCTTCCAAGGACACCACTTTACCAGTGAGTTCAAACAATTATCTGGGGAAGGGTAGTGCTATTAATTAATTTATTATTATCTAAAAACGAGTATGAAAAGTATAATGAACCATTTGCACATGAGGATTTCATGCAAGTGGATGATACCATTTAATGAATTGTTTCTGTGATGTTTATAAACCACAGGAAGACAATATTTTTCCATACTCTATGAGACTGTAAAGCAAAGGCCACTGTTAACTTGCTAACAGTGGGGGGCTTCCCGAGTAAGCTTAATAAAGACATTCAAACGGTAGAGAATTCTGGGTCAATTATTTTATCTTCATTCACACTTGATTACAGATAAGAGATTGTGAAGTATGAGACTGACAAAAACAATGGATGACATCTCATCTGTCACAAGTCTCCTGGGCACAGTAGCCTTGGGAGGACGGGCTGTGTCCTTCACACTTCTCACCCTGGTGCACATAGCCCAGAGAAGCAAGAGGCAGGCTTTCTGTCTTGTGGGTGTCACACTCCTTAATCTCAGAGCCTGGACTGACAGTGTGATGCTTCAGTTTAGGTTTAGGCTGATGTTCTGCTTGGGTTTACTGTGGTGATTTTAAAAAAATGTGAAAGAGATTGCTGTTATAAAGATGTATTTGTCTGATGCAAGTGACACCTTATCCTTGAATGTCAGTTAAAAATAGTTATAATAAACAGACTTTATGTGCAACAACATCCTTTTGCTTTCGGTCTGAATTTCTTGTTTAAAGATATTTATTTATTTAATAGGCGTGTGCGTCTGACACATATACACATGTACCTGAATGTATGCAAGTTAGCCTCACATGTGTACATGTGAAGGCCAGACATCAGCACCAGGTACCTTCTCTACTGCTTGCCATCTGATTATTATTTGTTTTTGAGACAGTATTTTACCAGATTCGACACTAAACAATTTGGCTGGCTTGAAAGCACAAGGATTGTCCCATGTCTGCCTCCTCAAAGCCAGTATTATATGTGCACACCATTGCTTCTAGATTTTTACATAGGTGCTGCTAAACTGAACTCAAGTCTCCTGACCAGTGGAACAACTGCCTTACCAACTGAGCTATTACTCTTGTCCTGCAATTCACGCAAGATACACTTAAAGATGGTTTGAAAGAATTTTCCGTTTATTTTTTTCCAAGACAGGGATTCTCTGTGTAGCTTTGCACCTTTCCTGGATCTCGCTCTGTAGACCAGGCTGGCCTTGAACTCACAGAGATCCTCCTGGCTCTGCCTCCCGTGTGCTGGGATTAATTTTCCTATGAAAAGACTATCACTTAATTTATCAGAATGACAGCCAAAGTTCTGTGCATCTGCTTTGATAATTTTTCAGAAAGACAGACAAAAGTTCTATGCATCTACTTCCCTTAAGAATGTGTGAATGTGTTTTTACAATGAGAAAAAAATACTTGATGTGATTCTGAATGATGCTTCTCATGCCCATAGAAAGAGACCGAGTCTCTAACAAGAGGAAATGGGGATCATATTTATCTTTCTTTTTTAAAAATGTGTGTTAACTACATTTATTGTCTTTGAGTTCTGCTTCAGTTGATTTAATAATGCACATGAGAAGCATGGTGGAATGGACACCTTTGGAATCTGTCCCTTTCTTTAGTTCTTTGGGTGTGATCCCTAGAAAACCACTGCAGAGGAAGACAAAGCTAAAATCTGTGAGAAGCAATGAAATGACGCTTAGTGTCTATTATTAAGCATTATCTACGTTGGTATGTTGATACATCTTCATCTCATTTTCCCAATATGGCAAGACAGTCATTAATATTCATATTTCTAAAGGAGGAAGTGAGACTAAAAACATGTAGGGGTATTTTGATAGAGTTCAGTGCAAATCTGGAATTTCTAACCAAAGTTATTTACAATACCTTCCCTAAAGAAGTTATCATACACCACTTCTCTATCCCAGACACTCTAATGGGTCCTCCTAATAACCAGCACACTGGTCACTATTTTCGACAAGACCAGCCTCCACTTCATCTCCAGTACTAGGGGCTGACCATGCACAAGTCAACTCCTCCTTGGTAGCTATTACATTACTGCTCCCTCTTCATGAACTCTTTTCCCACCAATATCAGCATGGCTTGCTTTCTCAGCAAGAACCAAATGTGAAAGAATGGGTCCACATTTTACTTGCTTCACATGGGCCTTTAATTATCATTCCCGTGCCCAGTTTTAGCTTCATCACGTCACTGACATGTGAATTTGTTTTTGTTGTGTCCCCATTCTCTATGCATGAGAACAGGATCTTGTTTTGCTCAGTGTGATGTCCCCTATGCCTATACTGGAGCCTGTCATACAACAATCACCTCAATCCTATTAAATGAGTATATGAATTATTAACATTTTATACAGCAAAGGAATTTACTGTTTGCCACTTGTTATGGTCTCATATCCAGCACTGAAAAATTTAAGAGGAATTTGTTGCCAATCATCTTTGAGGTGAGCTACTGTGGAGATATTATTTTCAGGTATAGAAAGGCTTCATTTTCTAGATAATAAAGCCAAGGCATTTAAAGTTCTCTATTTTTGAGGAATTAATATAGTTTTAAGGACAAAATAGGATGAAAATCTATGTGCGTTAATAGAGGAAAGAGGAGGTCAAAATGTGTAATCATTGTATTACCAGTGATAGGTGGGCAGGAAGAGGAGGGACTTGCCATGCTCCAAAGTTTTGCAGTGTATGTTTTTAACTTTAAAACACATTCTCTGAGATTTCATACATATGTACTATAAAATACAATATCTACCCATTCCCTCTTGAGTCCTACCCTTCAGTACAGATTTTACTGGTGATATTTTAGGGAAGAATTTCCTTCCCACATGTGAGTGTAAAGACTCTAGCTTATGACAAGAGCCAAGCTTAGCCTTTTCCCTTTTCTCACAGAAAGGATGACATGAATATTTAGAAGGGTTGAAACTCCTATTTCAAGGGGAAAAGGAGAAATACAGTGAAGAGAATTTATGTCTGCTTGAGGGATGAATCAAGATTTTTTTTCCAGTCAGCCATTATAATGCTACGTCTAACAAAAGGAAAATATGTCAACATTCAAAACAATGAAATATTTTTATTTCCAATCATCCTGAAGAATTCACTCAAAGTAACTCAAGATTTGACTCGTTAACCTGGCTTCTACTAAGGTCATGAAAATTAAGGTCATAATATGAATATTAATCATTTCAAGTATTAGTCTAGAATCTAAGCATTTTCTGGGTGAGCCATGCACCCTATGTATTCCTTATGTCTCTCTCAGCATCCCAATTAACCAGTGAGTACCACAGCTTTAGTCCACAAAGAGAAACTGGGTCACCTATGACTCCCTCTATGCCCTTTCTTATCATTTTAGAGATGAATAAATGATCTGCTTTCACTACTCACCAGCTCCATGCACAGAACAAGGTGAGGTGTCTCCTGTCTTTATGTGCCTGTGCTCTATGATGACCGTTTGCAATCTGCTCGGGGACAGCCAGAATGCCCTAACAATTAGGAATAGCATCTACATCTTTTGATGCTAATTATGTGATTGCAATTTACTAAAGTCATATTGTAAAAGAAGAAAGTTATTTAAGAATTTCACTTGAGAAAAGGCACACAAGACACAGCAATGTTTGGTTTTTACTTTTACTCAGATTTAGGCCTTTCACCTTTCCTGAAGTAGATACTTCTTCTTCATTTACTATGGGGTTATACGTCCATCAAGCTTATTGTAAATGGAAAAAATACTTTATTCATTTAACCTACTGGCAGCAGAGCTTAAATAGTCTTCCTTTCCCAAGACTGTTATGCCTCGATATTGTCAACGATATCTAAAATAAAGCTTATGTTTTATGATAAAGAGTTAAACATGACATTCACATGCACTTATAAGGGTATTGCACGGAAACATAGGGCAAATCCACAAAACCCAGTGTTCCCAAATTGCTGGCAACAATGTACTTCATACACTATCTATTTTTCACTGTCAACATTGCATGTCTCCTGGGAACTGTGGCTTGCTTCTGTTGTCCACCATTGTAAGAAATTATTACATGGCTTATGCTAGCCTGCGTGAAGATCAAAATTCTAACCCAGAAGTACAGTTAAATGCATGTCACTTTGGGACCATCCTAAAGTTGGAGAATCTTAAGTCAAACCTTTTAAGTGAAGGGTTGTCTTCACTTAACTGTTTTCATGTCTTCCTAGGGATAAGAACTTGTCACACATGAGCATTCTCATGCTATCCCTCTCCATCCACTGGGGGTGTTATAGTTTCACTTATATCTCCACATTTATTACCAAGCACAGTGCCCTACACATGGAAGGTATTCTAATTATTTTCAATGGTAGTTCAAATTCTGTAAGCAAGACAAATGTGCGGAGGGACCTAGCAACACAGCTGTAGGGTTCTGTGTTGGACATTGATTTTAGAATAAATAAAAATAATATTTGAATTAAAAGTGTCCATTCTCTATTTCTACAGAAGTAAAATGGGTAATCTGGCACTATGGAAAACTCGTGTTGTTTATTCTACTTTCAAGATATGATGAGGCCTTTGTCTTTTCAACTTTTTAAAAGAAATTCTTTTGCTTTTTAAGTCGACTCATTTGCAAAAGAAATAATTTGTAATTCATCTTTAAAGAGGAAAAGATATAAACTTCCAATGCACATGATTCAAGACAGAAAGAATTTTATGATGATCTGGCTCTGGGTCAAGACACTGCTTTCTCAGAAGCTTTGGTCAATGAATCATGTCCAACTTACATGCTAATTTCCATCATGATAAGGTTATGCCTTCTAAGAAGATGAATGGACCTTTCAAATGGTAGTTTTGCTGTCAGAATTTGCCATGAATATAAACTCCTCCAAAAGATATTTTTCCTTAGCTAATGATGGACTATTTCATTTACTCTTTTTTTTTAAATGATGAATGGTTGAATATAGAAATTGAAAATACAGGATGAAGTTACATATCTATTTTTCTCTCACTTGTCTGGAACATTTAAGGCCTGAGTAGCTTTTGCAGATGTGCTGGGTTATGGATTAGAACTTAAAAATCCCTGTCATTTAGTATATGCATACAATGCGTTTTGATCAGGTCCCCCATTCCCCCCCTTCGATGCCATTCCTTCCCCGTTGTCACCTTTCCTCTACCAAGGTCACACCCTCCATTTTCTTTTGTAAGCCTACTGAGTCCCCTTAGTGCTGCCTCTGTGCACATGGGTTGGAGACCATCATACCCTTGAAAAAAAACTGTCTCTACTTCCCCAGGATTGTATGTAAAATATGGATTTTATTTAAAATGTAAAAACAATAATTTGTGCAAAAGTTGTTCTTGGATCATTCCATAGATGTATACAGTGCATTTTGATTGCTGTAATCCCCCTCCACTTCCTTCCATGTCCCTTGTACCATTATTACTACCACGCCTCGTTACAAGAGCCTTTCTCACATTTATGTCTTTTACTTTTGTGACCCACGGAATTTAACCAGGTCTGTCTGTATGACAGGGATGTGGAGCTTCCACTGGAATCTGGCAGGCTCAGTAGTAGGTACACAGCTGAAGACAACTTTTAAACTCATAGTAGGTTGATACACTTGTACACTGTAATAAAGTTAATGCACAGGAACAGAAACCTGTTTATCTATTATAAAACAATAAGAACTCACTATCCTTTACAAACTATTTTAATAACTAGCTTTAATCTATATCATTTTCTTGCTCTTTTGACTGATTCAAGCTCACATGAGATTGAGTGTTGTTGAAGCTCTGAATCATAATTGTTACTTATGAGTGACTCTTACAGAGCTGCTAAAGAGAAAAGTGGGGGAAAACCCTCAGAGCCAGAGAGCATCGACTCTGATTTCTCTCAGGCTCAGAGATATAAAATGCTACCTCCTCTTCAATGACCATCACCAATGAAAATCAAATAGGGAAATAGAACAGCTATGGGTATGGGTAATTTTTTGTTTGTTTGTTTGCTTTTTACCAATTCCTCTTCCTGAAGTAAACACAGCTTGTTCTCATTTTGGAGGAGCTGAACTTATCCTCCTCTTTTAAGTACAGGAACCCATAGCCTGAACTCATCTAATCAGAGATCTTCTTTCCAGTTGTTGGTTTGAGGTTGGCCTCATATCCTACATTAGACCAAACTGGGATATACATGGAGTTCAAAAATATATTCGCAACCCAAGGTGAGACAGGCAGCCCTGGTTAAACTCAGTATCATAAAACCAAAAAAACAAAACAAAACATGCAAATGCAAGAAAGTGACTTGTAGGGAGGATGCAGAGTTGAAAGGAGTGAGAGAAGATGGTGAGTGAGAGCAACCAGAATGTTTTATGTAGATATATGAAACTGTCAAAGAATAAATTTAATGGAGTTTAATAAATTCATTGGAGTTGATTGGTTGGTTATAGACATTTTATCCACCAGCATATAAAATAAGACATGTAGAGAGATATGAAATCAGTTACTAAGCTGATACTACTTTTACAAAAAAGATTTAAAGAAGGACTTGTGGTTGTTTAACACCCAAACTTCAGAATTATGAGCCATACCTTCATAAACTAGGATATCTAGCCTGGAGAAGTGTCTTTTCATTGTATGTGGCCATGGGTGGAAGACATGAAAGATGTTTCTGGAATTCAGTATAGAAAGATGTTAATTAGCTTATGAAATCACTCTTATCCAGGACATTGATCTATTTCTGTCCAATGGAGTAAGTTGTATTGCTAATGTTCCCCCATTAGCATTTACTAAAATGTAATTTGCAGGTTGATATGATTCTTTTTAATGTTTTCATCACTTTTTGAATGTCTTGTTGCCTGTATACTGTATTAGATAACCAACGGCTATTTACTCAGGAGGATACCTTCTACACCTGTCAGGTGTGAAGACTCATGATTCAAAAGCCCTAGACTTGAAGGGGCGGTAAGCAAGACGGAAAGATTTCATTTTAAAGTGGAGAATTTCAGCTTTGGTTTTTGTAAGGAATAATTGGTTAGTAGAAGAATGTATTTAAGAAAATCACCCTTGAAAATAATGTATGGATAGATCCAGTGGGTGAACTTTTTGTCTGACTCCAAGCAAGCCTTCTTTCTTCTGATAACAAAACTATTGTTCCTTTAAGTAAGTTGTTCTGTAGAGAATGATAGAGCCATCTTTGCCGTGGTGTCCTCATGAATTTGGCATGGCCAGTAGGAGCATGACTTCTCATTTCTTATGTGTCATTGTGCTTGTTTGAAGAATGTGTTTGGAATTGATCAGGGTCAGTAAGTCTCTCTGTTGTATATTTTCTGGGAGTGCCTAGAGGGAGAAGTTCTTTTACTCATGGGTCAACATCCTGGTTGACTATAAGTCTTGGGTATTTTAAATTATAAGGAAAGGACATTTTTAAAAGAATGCAGAAAATAGTCTTTACTCAGATTCTGCCAGTCATGCAGTGAGAGTTTGTTTGGTCTTTTCTGTAGGTGAATTTCACTTCGTAGAAAGAAAACCTCTGCCCTGGTTCATTTGCAATCATCCAGATATCTGCCATTCAAAATCACTAATGTCATAATGCTGTTTATTGGTGTAAACAGGCAAAAGTTGTCATAAAAACTGAGAGTTAGGAGTTAGTTGAAATGTAAGACTCAAAGATGGCAAGTGACCTACATTTATTAAAACAGCAGGGGCAGGAAATACTCAGTAGAAACGGGGTGAGCGCAGTGAATTCTGCAGGCCACCTTGTTGAGGTTTGGCTTTTCCTGCCATGGGACTAAAGGAGTGGGAAAATGGGAAGGAGAAGGGAAAACAGAAAACAGGCCAGAGGCAAAAGGAATCTAACCCAGAGAAGCCAGGTGTCAATCATACCCACCTACGTTTGAACTCAAGCCATAGGTCACCTTTGTGAAGACTGCTATCACCAGTGGAAGAAGGCTGCCCGAGGCATTCTAGAGGATTTTTCTTTTCATTGCTAACAGGTGAAATCAGATAAGCTCAGAACTTTGCTCAGCTTCACCTCAGCTGCTTCTTTCCCTCTGGGCTATTTCGTGTGACATTCACCTTAAGATCAAACAGCTTCCTGTAACTGGTTCTCTCATATCAAAGCATAGGTTCTTGAGACACATGTTCAATGAGCTAGAAAAATATAGCTATAAAAACTCTGAGGAAGTTGTTTCCCATTATTACCTTTAAAATTGGGACTATTGACTCCATTAAAGGAGGAAAACAACTCTCTCTGTCAGAGAGGAAGAGTTTCTGTTTCATAGCCATCCTTGATGATGTAGGAAATGGGCAGGAAGAAAAACAGATTCAAAGATATGACCAAAAAGTCTTGATTCAAAGATATGACAAATGGTCTGCCAGGAAGTAGTGACTTGGGGCACATCGGCAGTAAGTGACAGGAAAAGGCCTCAAGAAGCATGACATTATTTAGAAATGATGACAGGCAGTATACAGTGACTAGGAGACAGTTATTATCCAAGTCCTGCAAGGTCATAATCCAGCAGAAATATATTAATGAGGATGGGGAACGTGTATACTTTAATGACCAGTGAGGGTTAGTGACATCGGGAAGAAAGGCTAGGAAATACTGATCCTGGGGTTTAAGACTGTAGAGCTCAATGGGATTGCAGGAGAGGTGTCTCAGTAACCCAAGGGACACAGGAGACTATCAATGCCAAAAAAACAAAAAACAAAAAAAACAAAAACAAAAACCTTGTACTAGGAAAACATAATAAAACAGAGACATGGGTTATTAAAATTAACAGTACTAAACAAAAATAGATGTAAAGAAACAAGGAAAGTTCAGAATTATGGATGATTTAAATTCTGCATTTGATAGATAATATTAACACAGCAGCTAATGTTTATTTACTGACCTATGACTTTTCAGTGTTGTTATATTAATGCTACTTAATTTTAAACATAATCACTATTGGCCTTTTGCAGATTGAAGTTCAGAATACAGTAACTTTAAAGACCACAGAGCTCATAAATAGCAAGTAAAAATTTGTGATCACCTGAGTTCTAAAGAGTAGACAGCAGAATGCACTTCACCTGCTTTAAACAGGAGGACTTTTAAGATAATGAGTAGTTCCCTGGGTTCTTGGAAGTGATGGCATTTCTGGATATAGGTCAAGTTTACATGACAGGTACCAGGAGACACCACAGAGCTGGCCTAAGAATTGCATTGAGGACTTCCCTGAATGTGATCCATGCTTCCTTGCATATAACTGAAACTGTGTACACTGCTCTTCCCAGAAAATTCACTGCCTCTGCCACCAAAACCACCAGCCTTACCTTCCAGTTCACTTGAAATCAAAGTCACAAGAGCATCTTTTCCATAGAACCAAGAGAGGGACTGGGGTGAGGGAAGGATGCAACCTGACATGAAAATAAAAGGAGGCCTCTCTCTTAAGGACATGCACACCCGGGGCTAGTGCCTACTGGAAAGTCTTCTTATGTTTTCCACACAGGATACCTGTTTTCCGCATTCTACCTGCATCCTTCTTTGATGCTAATATCAGGAAAAAGAAATGACTTGATAGATGAGAGGATCAATGCTTTTTTAATCCACCGAATCATTTCAAGTTTACTGAATACATTGAAAACATTAGAACTATTTGTCATGGACCATCGGGTCATTTAGTCAGATACAGATTGAAAACTATCATTACATCTACTTATAACTATGACGCTGGCATAGGAGTTTTGATCATTCTCTTTCTGTTTTGTTCTCCATTTCTAGAATGGTAAAAATGAATGACAGTGACATTTCATGGGAGCCACTGTACTCAGTAATCAGGAAGTACTTGTAGATGCTTACAAGGCACAAATGTAAAGTGCAGTCAATATATGTATTCTCCAAATAATTTTCAACTGAAGGGGATTGTTTTTCTTAAATTTCTACTTTTTACATAGAATCCGATTTTTAACAAAATTCATTCCAACTTAAATATTCTTGATTTATGTGTCTCTTAAGCATTCTCTGAGAAAGCCCATCACACATTTCAAAATTTCTGTCTGACTTGTAGGCCTCCCAATATCTTTCATGTAAAACACTCCTTGCTCCCAATCAGTATCCTTTGTACCAGCCCTGATATTGGCTGCACAATAGAGAAATGTATTCACAGACATACTGTGATGAAAGACTTGCCTGAGGCATAATTAGTGTTCAATAAAACACTGAAGTAGTTACTCTTAATTATTACATGGAATGAATATGAAGATCTAATGCTGCTGGAAATCGGAATCACAGATTTGAGAATTTAAGGTTGCTAGGACTTAAGTGTTTCAACCTGAAGTTCCCCACAGTAACACAAGAAAGATGACGTAAGTGTCATTAGTCCCCAATTATATAAATTGTAATTTGAAAATTTCCCCCACAATTTCCAATCCCGGCATCCACAGTTCAATTGTTCACTCTATAGCTTGCTCTGATTCAAAGCCTGCCACAGGCATTTTAGCTTAAAGAGTTGGTACTAACACCCGAACATTCATCACAGGAAGGGAGTGTCTAAAATACTCCTGCCAAAGCCCTGTGAGGGAGAGAGGGTTTATTGTAGCTCACTGTTCCAGAGGGATATAGTCCATCACGGTGGGGAGGACACATCAGCATGCAGGGACGGCATGGTCACAAGAACAGAAGGCTCACTTACTGATCACACTGCAAGTACTCAGTAAGCAGGAAGTGAGACCACTTTGTAGAGACTTAAGGCCTGCCCCCAGTTCCTCACTTCCTCCAGTAAGGCTTCATGCCCTAAAGGTTTCACAACCTTCCTAAACAGTTCCACCAGCTTGAGACCAAGTCTTGAAACAAGAGAACTATAGGGGCATTATACATTCAAATCACAACAGGGAGCCTTTCCTTACACTTTGGTAAGTGTTGCCAAATCTTGATACAAAACTATCTCTCTATTATTCTCATTGTGTAGGATGCATAACAAAATTAGGATAAAATTTTGAATCATTTACTTAAGAAATAGTGTAAGAATGGAGGTAAAATAATATTTAGCAGCTTCTAATAGAAAAATCAACAGGTTAATTCTTCTTGACATATAAACAATATAAACAATAAAGGAAACATAGAAAACTTAATTTATTCCAATAATACATTTTAAGTGGTAAAAGAGACAAGTTACCCAGTAATGTAGCAGAATATAAAGGCAATGTGACAGACCAGTTGTCTCCTAGTAATACCCACAGAAGCATATACAATACCTGTGGATATTTTACCACCATGACAAAACAGCTTTACATGTGATTAAGGATGCTGAGAATTATCAAAATGATGACGGTAGGTTCAATATAATTTAAAAAAATGACTACGTTTATATAAGGAAGGTAGGAGGGTCAAAATTCATGAGGGAACTATGAGAAATGACAAAAAAAAATCCTAAAATTTATATGGCCTCTCAAATTGTTAAAAAACTTGAAACAGAAAAAAAATTGTTGGCCTTGCCTCAACCTTTGAAATCAACTACAAAGTAACAGTCATAAATACCTTTGATATTTACAAAAAGACAGATCAGTAGCCAGTATAACCAAACAGATTATATAGGAATAAACTCTTGAGTATATTTTTAAATGATATGTTTATTTTTTATATATACTTATATATATATATATACTTTATATATAAATACTTTTATTTTATTTTAGATTATAATATAATAACATTTCTCCCTTCCCTTTCTTCCCTCCAAATCCTCCCACATACCCCTCCATGTTCTCTTTCAAATTCATGGTCTCTGTTTTCATTAATTTATTTTATATACATATGTCTATGTATATACACATATATTCCCAAATATAAAACTTCTCAGTGTAATGTTACTTACATGTATGCTTCAAGTCTGACCATTTGATATTGGATAACCAATTGGTGTGTTTCGTGAGGTCCCATTTATTAAGTTGGTCTTAGTGTCTGCACTATTGGTGTCCGGTTCAGGAAGCTGTCTCCTGTGCCTATGCATTCAAGGCTATTTCCCACCTTCTCTTCTATCATGTTCAGTGTGTATCTGGATTTACGTTGAGGTCTCTTATCCACTTGAACTTGAAGTTTGTACAGGGTGATAGATATGGACCTATTTGCATTCTTCTACATGCTGACATCCAGTTACACCAGCACCATTTGTTGAAGATGCTTTCTTTTTTCCATTGTATAATTTTGGCTACTTTGTCAAAAATCAGGTGTCCATGGGTGTGTGGATTTACATCTGGGTCTTCAGTTTGATTCCACTGATCAGCTTGTTTGTTTTTATGTCAATACCATACAATTTTATTATTATAGCTCTCTAGTAGAGCTTGAAATCAGGGATGGTGATACTTTCAGGAGACCTCTCCTTTCCTGAACAGACACAGAGGAGGAGTGGATAGGGGGTGGGAACAGAGAGGAGGTGCGGGATTGACTGGGAGGTGAGGAGGGAGGTTAAATTGCAGCTGAGATGTAAAGTACATAAATAAATGAAAAAAATAAAACATGAAATCCAAATAAAAAGAGTATCACTCATCCCTAAAATGGAAGGACATTTTGATACAGACTGTGATATGGATGAACTCTGAGGACATTATGCTAGGTGTCATAAGATAGCCATAAATACTGTGTGATTCTACTCATCTAAAGCACATAAAGCAGTAAAAATCATAGAAACAGAAAATAAAATGATGGTTGCTAAGGGTTAGGATCTGGGGATGGGGAATTAGAATTAATGGATAGAGATTTAGATTTGCATAATGCACACCTGTTTTACGACAATGTGGCTATACTTAGCACTCAAATTCACACTTAAAAATATTTAAGGTGACAAAATTAATGTCATAAAAATTTTTACAGTAATTAAAAACTCCTGTTTGAGTTTAAAATGGTTATAAGCTTGCACAGGAGATATAGGGCTACAACAAAAATGTAACCCTGGTATTAACATTTTAACTAAGTATATTTATCAAAATGAATAACTTAACATTTATACAAAAATTAACCAAACTAGAAACATGATATCATAACTTCTTCCTCATATCTGACTATAACTTGTACCCATTGATCGACATTTCCATTCCCTATGTACTCCTCCACGGCTCTTAATAAACTAATGGATGGAGCACAAGCCACACTTACACAGACACCTCCTCCCCCCATACACATACACCACATACTACACACACCACACACACACACACACACACACACACACACACACACACACAAACACAAACACCCCATATACCACACACCCACATGCATCATAGCCACACATATCACATACACACACTCCCTCCCTGCCTGCATAATACATACACACCAATTGTAATACTATTCAGATATGAGAAGGACACAATTCTGTTATTCTTAACTACATAGAATGAACTGAAGACCATTGTGGAAATTGAAATAAGTCAGTCCCAGTAGGACAAATGTGCCACACAATCTCACAAACTGAATTTTAAAGGTTGATTTTATAGGAATTAGGAGGAGAAAAGTGGTCAATCTCATATTTTACAGCATGGAAATAATGTGGGTTAGAAGTAGAAACAACCTCAAAACACTTTTGCAAAATAATTAGAAAGTTTTCCATTAAAAATTTGCATATCATGTGGGAGTCTGTGGGTGTCCTACCTGCTCCCACCTTGGGTGGAGGAGAGAGGAATGAGGAAATATTAGGGGTAGAAAGCTCTTGACGAGGGGAAAGAAAGAGACACAGGGTAGCTTGGGGAGGGCTCTGGGTCCATCCCCAGCAGCCGAGAGCTTTATTCAAAAGGGCTTTTTATAATACGCCAAGGGGAGAGGCAAAAGATGTCCCCTTTGCAAGATCAAAGCACACTGTGGAGCCAAGTGTAGACCCTTCCAAACACCTGGTAAACATGTGGCAAAATCATCCCATTATGCAGCTCTGCTGGGTAAAGCAAGCTCAGATTCTCTGACCCTGAGTAGGGTTTCTCTAGCAAGCCTCTGTGGGCCACCACAATATCAGAGCCAAGAGAAGGGATGGAGCAGATTCTTGGTTTGTTCTCCCTATTTTATGAGTTAAATTTTCTATGAGAATTAAGTAGTCTGTGAGGCTAGGTGCCCTAGCATTCCCATCGGGCCTGAAGAATTCTTGAGGCCTCCCCCATCTTCAATACATGTTGGGGGCCTGAAGAAGTGGGTTCTACAATCAGTGAAGGAAACAGCAGTGGTGAGGCAGAATCACAGAGGCACACTGAGAGAGAGTGAAGGCCAGACAAGCCAAGAGCAACAAGCCTTCCTTCTTCCGGGTCCTTTTATCTGGGTGCCATCCACGTTTACCGTGGCTCTTCCCACATCAATTAAGATAGGACTGTGGCCCACAAATGGACCCACAGGCTGGCCTCGTGTAGATAATCCCTCCTTGAGGCTGTCTTCCTGCATGATCTCAAACTCTGTCAAGTTGACAACATTAAATGTCAGAGGTGGTAAAAGCACTTCCCACTCTGTTACCACAATAATGTGAGTTTGGTCTCTCGATCCCATGGTGGACCGAGAGAACTAACTCCTGAAAGCTATTCTCTGCCTGCCATATATATTCTGTGGCATGTGAACACTTTTCCTCACACATATTCCACAATAATAATAAAGACTGAAGTATAAAAATAAAAATGTCTAATAAATGCTACTCAGCGTGAATAGCAAAATTGAAGAAAACCAGACTATAGCTTAATTGTTATTTTTTGCTGTTGTTTAAATTTTTCCAAAAAGACTAGATAAGCATTTATTACCATTTGTAAGATCAAATGTTGCTATCTTTAAAACATCAGACAGTAATTGTTCCTTTAAATTACGCAACAATGTAGGAAGAGTCACATGAGGGAAGGGAGATACGGAGAGGACGGAGCTCCAGGACTCCCACCTCTTGTAGCTACGGACACTGGGGTCTTCATGAGCTTTCAGAAGGCAGAGCATTTTGTCTGTCTACGCACATTTTGCTTAGATGCTAATAACGTCTTGTCAGCTATGAAAGACCTGGAATAAAAGGCCCACATTTCAGAGCCCATCAATTTTATCTTATCCAAGACACCAGTACATTGAAAGAGTTGTTCTTGGAATTAGACCTAGAGAAATGATGAACCATAACTACAATAAAGCCCAGACACTACACCAAAAGGTTTAGGGTCTTGGGATAGAGGCAGAGCGTGCCTTGAAATAAGGAGAAACACAGATCTACACTCTCAGCTTTGGCATGATGGATGAAAATCATTAGGTGACCTGGGGTGAAGTGGGTGGCATACAGGGAATCCAAAGAAGGGCAGTACTTTATATTAGGAAAAGTTGCTCATTAAACACCTTCTAGCAATGAAAAGGGTAGTTCTAATTTCCTCCAATTTAGTTTTGAAAAAAGTATGAAGGGCATTAGTCACATGTTGACTCTTCTTTAGCTTAGCATGAGTTGTGGGACTGGTTCTTTTCCAAAGTTGAATTTGGAATAAAATAAAAGAAGACAGCACTTTTAGTTTTGAAAGCATAATGATGAGTGACTTGTGGCACCCCTACATGCTAGTTACATAATGATGAATGACTTGTGGCACTACTACATGCTAGTTACATGCTTTCATTGCACCCGCGGTTCCCACCATGATGTGTCCCAGATAAAAGCCATACATACATTGCTGAAACCCAAAGACTCACAGAGCACACATGCCAAGGGTTATAGGTTTATTTAAAGATGATTATATATGACTCATCATATCTAAATAGTTTCGAGCACTGGATATTATAAATATTCATATTAACATTTTTGGAGTAATTTGTCAATCAAATATGTTTTTATGGTAGGATCTGGCATCCTACTAACTCAGAAGCACTGCTGATTGACAAGCATGGTTATTACAGGACTGGGGCAGGAGACTTAGGTGTGGGCTCCCATCGAAAGCAGATTTTCCTTGCAAGAAGCACATCTACCCACCGAGGTGTGCCCCATCCCCACCTCCTTTCCCAGTTTCAGATTGCATCATCAGTTACTTCCCTACTCTGATTTCTTTCTGACCACCTCTGAAAAAAACTAGATCTCCAGTTCCTAACATAGTACTTTTTTAGTTGATACCATTGGATTTCTCTGACTCTCACTCCCAAATTTATAGAAAAATTTATAAATTTCATATATTGACACTCCATTGCACTAGTCTATAAAAAGTCTCACCTTCCTCTTTTTAGTTTGCAAGTGTCAGAAAATTTCTTGCTTCCACATGGCGAGGTTCCCCAACCTCTCCAAGCAATAAATATTTCTGAGGCCCTCTTCTCGCTGAGAATCAGCAGGAAAATAAACGGATGTCGTAACGACACTGCTGTTTCAACATTACAATCCACTGTGTTGCTCGAGTGTCAAAAGACGGAGTCACTGAACATATTTTTCACTGATTTCCTCCTGTAGTTGATGGCAATGCCTTTAATTAAAGACATTATCATCACAAAACTGTTTAATTAGCTCATAATGTCTATTACGAAGCCTTTCCCTTGTATACTAATCTTCATGATCTTTAACGAGAGAAAAATTATCTTACTGAGATATAAAAGAAATAACATCTAAGTTTTAATTTGACATAATATTTAGAGCCCAAATAAGAAGGTTTTGGTTTTTTAGGCCTTTTCATGTTTTGTTTTTGGCATTTCGTTTTCTTATTGTTATTTGCTGTTCTGTTTTTCACTGTTTTTTTAAAATGTTCTTTGTTTTGAGAGATGAACTTGTGTGGGTTGGGAGGTGGGGAGTTTCTGTGAGGAGCTGGGGAGGGTAAACATGATCAAGGTATATTGTATGGATAATTTTAGTATATAAAGGAGTGGAATGGCTAGTTAAATTTGATTTAATGGCTTGGAAATATAGTTCTTGCTTGTTGTTTCGATTTTCTGGTGATACACCTAAAAATACAAGCTAGGTATAGGTATATATCTTCAACAAATACATGCTGAACTTCAGAACCTAGTATTTGCCATGCATATTTCAGCCTCTCTCTGTAAACTGGTATTAAAATATAGATGTAATTCTTTTATAGCAACATAACTGAATCCCCATCAGATGTATAGCTAAATTCTAACTACTTAATTGGTATCATTTTCTAAAGTACACTGAATGCAATTAAAGCATTTGAATAACTATTTTAGCTGAAGAGTAAAACATAATCAGTCATCCCTGATTCAGGTGCAATTTTCTATAGGTGGTAATTACAATTAAACATTAAGAACCACAACACTTAAAAAGTACACATCCTTATATATGGACTGGTATACATGTAGTGCTTTTCAGATTAGCGGAGAGTTAGACTAGAAACCAACGGAGGAAATAAAGCCTACAGGACAATCCATAGGGCCTTAACAAAAGACTGGCCTGGGATTTAAATTCACCAAGCTCTCACAGACCTTGATTTGTTGATTATTTTCTCATAAGTAGTACAAAAGTCTCGTCTATAAGAAAGAAACCTCCTTCCTCCCTGTCCTTAGAGGGCTGCCAGAATGCACCAGGTCATGGAAGCACTCAGCTTTCCATGCAGCAGAGCCTGTCTAAATGGTACCTTTTCTTTCTTTCTATGTATACCCAGCATATTTTGTTCAATTAAACTGCAATACAACGTTTGCTCTAAATGAAAAGGAGAAATAAATTGGCAGTGATGTCGCTTCAATCTGGAGAGGTGAGTTGCCATGGCAACAGGAATATCACCATCCTTTCCTCTCCAGTTAGGCAGTGACAGAAACATACTTCACCTACTGAAAACAGCGTTTAAAAAATGTCTCAGGTGGCGCTGACATTGGAGGATTTTTAAAAGCACTTGCTGGGGACTAGGTCTACTTTGAGGCTTATAATTCTCTCCTGCTAGCTGATGGAAAAGATGTGGGCCCAAGGGAGAATTTCTCGATGTGCAAGATTTGCCCCTTGAAGCCTTCCTCAGGAGCTGCTCTGGCTCGGAAGATCATTCTGATTGTAGTGAAAGAAAGCTGTTGAGCTCTGCCTGATGCTTCCATTTTGACTACTTGTTAAAACAAATGCAACATTTGTGAAAACTGGTGCACACAGAGATAACAGCATTAGGAAAATCCTCTGAACTGCATTTTATTATTTTTTTTTTTTTTTTGGGTTTTTCGAGACAGGGTTTCTCTGTGTAGCTTTGCGCCTTTCCTGGAACTCACTTGGTAGCCCAGGCCGGCCTCGAACTCACAGAGATCCGCCTGGCTCTGCCTCCCGAGTGCTGGGATTAAAGGCGTGCGCCACCACCGCCCGGCTTGCATTTTATTTTTAAAGATTTATCTTTATTATTTTTAGTTATATGTATGCATATATACACACTTAGCAGGGTGTGAGGCTGCTAACTATACGTGGAGACAAAGGACAACAGAGGTGACAAGCATCAGGTGCTCCTAGAGATGGAGTCACATGTGGTTGTGAGCCTTAGTCAGGTCTTCGGCAGGAGCAGCGTGTGTTCTTAATTCCACAGCCGCCTCTCCAGTCCGAAATTGTGTATTTGGTACAAACTCCTATGATTTAGGCTGATACTGGTAATGAGATCTGTCCTTCCTTAGACCTGGAGAGATGGTTCTGTGGTTAACAGCACTTGATGCTCTAAGAGAGAGCTTGCATTCCTTTCCTACATTCACAAGGCGGCTCACAGTCATCCTTATCTGCAGTTTCAGGAGACTCTATGCCCTTTTTTCTGGCACCACAGGCAGCAAACCCATTTGTGGTGTGTACATACACAAGCAGGCAAAATGCATCTGTACATAAAATAATAACATATCTTAAAAAAAAATGTGACTCTCTCATTCTTCTCTGGTATGGTGGGTTTACTGAAAATACATATTACATATTATGTGTTTTCCTTTCTGTATAATCCCTCTTTGCTGAATTTTTATTTCTGAAATTATTCTTTTTTTTTCTGAAAGAACTACTAAAGCAACTATAATCTGGTCCCACTGTATCTCCTCCTGAGAAAATCCTGGTGGTTTTACATGGGCACAAACTTATTATATAATAAATTAGTAACAACAACTATAACGTAGAACACCAGTTGAATGCACAATAGGACAATAATTCTCTAAAACTTTGCAAGCAAACACATGAACCCAGACCCACAATAGCACCAGTGAAATGCACAGAGACACCACGACATTCATGGAGTAAAACTGGGTGGCAAAGTTCAAGCAGGCGATTGTTCTTTTCTTCAAGTTTTCCAAATATCATAAATGTGTATTGTCTTTGTATTTAAATATGGTTTTTGAGACAGGGTCTCACTGTGTAGCCCTGGCTGGCCTGTAATTTATTGTGTAGACTAGGCTGGCCAGGAACCCACAGAGATCCACCTACCACTGCCTCCAGAGTGTGAGGATAAAAGGTGTGTGCTACCTCACTCAGTAAAATGTATTTTATTTTTAAAAGGTACATAAATATCAGTACGAAATTTACACATGATCTGTGAGCTACCTCGGCTTTTAGAATTTGATGGTTCAGAGAGATAAGAGCCCCATAAGTATAGGATGAGAATTTCAAAAATATCTCATTGTGATAAAGAACACATTTACACAAAATATATATTAAATAAATTTGGAAATTAAAAGCAATAAAAAGGTAGTATTAAATATTAAAATAAGAAATAGTTTATGATTTTATTTTAAATACTGCCTCTTCTTCATTTCCTCTCAACCTGCCTTAACTATTCTTTTCCCCTTTAAATTTTCAACTCATTTTACTCAATTCTCAAAAGGAATTGAATTATATCTGTAAATAAAATCCATAAATATATCAGTTTGTAAGATTGTTTTTCCTGACATACACATTTAGGTGTATCAGCGTTTCCAATAGAATGTTCAAATTTGCTGAATAAATCCGTATTTTTGTTTGGATTAATGCAAGGCATTTTATGATAGTTTCTAGATTTTACTTGTGCAGAAATGCTATCTTATTGAACTGCTCACATCAAGTTGCTTTGGTCATTCTTAACCCAGTTATCTCCTACCTGTCATTTCCTGATAGAAATGTGTTAAATGTTTTCCTCTGCGGCAGGAGCGTCTCAATTATTTTGAGTTAGTCTGTCAAGTTTGAGTTATTTAAGATATGTATGCCTGTTGTGATCACGCTCTTTTAGGAAATGAGAACTTTTATCAGCATGTAGTCGAGTTTATCTTAAACAGTCAATTTCTGTCACTCAGTCCAATTGCTGTGTCACTGCTGAAGTCATGTGAGTTTGTTCTGGGCTTGAGCTGGGGACCAGCATTGGGGCAGGACTTGCCATACACACTTCGTCATTTTGTTTTCTGTCCAATACTATCTTCTTTATTTAAAATTTTATATAGTATATTTTGATCATGTTTCCCTCTCCCCCAAACTTCTCCCAGACCCTCCTCACCTTCTCACCTTGCCTAATCTGTCTTTCTTCTCTCTCTCTCTCTCTCTCTCTCTCTCTCTCTCTCTCTCTCTCTCTCTCTCTCAAAAAACTCACAAAAACACAAAAATGAAAATAAGACAAACAATAAACTCCAAAGTGAATCAAAATTCCCCTGAAACACACACACAACACACACACACACACACACACACACACACACACACACACACACACACAAATAAGAACAACCTCCCCCCGTCAAAAAAAAAAAAAAGATTGAGGAGTTTGTTTTATGTTGACCAACTACTGGCCATGAGGCCTAGCCAGGGACACTTGATGGGAGAAATCAATTTTCTTTGCCAGTGGGAATCAGTTGCAAATAACTTATCTGCTAGGGTGGGACTCTACGTCTCCTTTCCCCTCTCACTGCTGGAACTGCATCTGGCTTGAACCTCTGTAGGTCTGGTGGTACTCACACTGGGAGAGTACACTAAATTTCATTCCTCTGAAAATTTGGGTGCTGACATCCTAATCCTTGGCGGTAATGGATTTGTAAAAAGGACTCAGGGTGATAACAAAGCTTAAAAGAAGTCATAAGGGTAGATCCTTAAGAAGAAAAGCAAACTTTTCCTCCCATAAAGGTAAGACTATATAAGGAAGACACCACAAGAAGCCAAATGATCGAAAACCAGCAGGAGGGTTCCCGCCAGAAGCAGGTCACAATGGCATGTGGGTCTTGAACCATTTGGCTTTCAGAACTAAAGTAAATAAATGGATTTCTGTGGTTTGAGCTGTTTAGGCCATGACTTTATTAGAGCGACCATAGCCAACCGAGAATGGATCTTTTCTGACACAATACCACTTTAAAGTTGATTCTCATTTTGAGGTGGTTTTGGCTTGGCTGTCATGCATGAGATGTGGTTTATAGTTACAAGTTGTTAGAGGATGTTCGTCTCTTTCCACTCGAGGCTCGTGTGTAACCCCACAAGCTCATCCTGGGCTGTTGTGCTTGGGATACAGCACTTTGGAAAATGGAGTTAACAGCTGAGTGGTTTCTCCCATCGCAAATACAAGAAAGAAAACTAGAAAATTCAAACTTAACATAAGGTAACACAATGACAAACTAGAGAAAGAGAAGACAGGGAGAAACGTAGTAGATAAAGAATGGGCAGGGACGAATCTATTTAAAAAGTTCCAAATCCTTTGCGTTAACAACTCCAAGGGGCCCTTTAATCCCCTCACCATGGTACTTGGTAACTGAATAGAGAACACAGCTCAACTGCTTTATTGCTTAAAAAATATTTTGTTGGAGTTGAGGATTTAGCTCAGTGGTAGAGCACTTGCCTAGCACATCAGAAAATCCCTAGGAGCAGCAGCAATGAGTGTGCCTTGAGCCATCTGGGGGAAAGTAATGAAAATTGCTGACAGATACGTGTGCAGTTACTTCCAGTACACAGGCAGTATTGTATAAACATTGGTCTATTTAACAGGTTTGAAAAATGGTGCTCTCAGGGAGATCTTACTGCCTTTTCTAAAACCTTACCATAAAACATGAAAATGACTAGTAATATATGGCTATTTAATTTCAAATTTATAATAAATATAATAAAACTAACTTTATGACTGGATTTAAGTTCTACTCTACAAGATGAAACCCATACTTGGCACCATTATTGGGGCCAAGAGCTTGTGGATAGGCTGGGTATAGGTCCTATGTAAGAAGAGCCTATTACAATTACTCTGCTACATGGACATAGTATTAAACTGACTCCAAATGTCTTATCCTTATACTCAAGGGTTAGGGCATCTCATAACTGAGATCAGAGAAATACCCATTTGCAGTAAATGTTGAACAGAGACCCACAACTGGTCAAGGTGTAGAGAATAAGATGCTGCAGAATGCTAAGACAAGGATGGACATCTATATCATACCCTTCCCACCAAAGCGTGAAAATCGTTGTGGAAGAGAATGCAGATGATTACATTTCTGCAAAATCTTTTCAGACATAACACACCAACTATTATCTCTTTTTAATGAAGAATTAAACTAGGAAACACAACCATCATTACTGAGTGTTCTTTATTTTTATTCTAATTTTAATTTATATTACTCACTGTAAAGCGGTATTTTCCTTATTAAGTTGTCACATGTGCTATCTTGTAAACAACTTTTTCCTTTGCTATGCTATATTATAAACACTCTCAACCTATAATCCTTAAGGATTTCTTCTACCATAATATCTGAAATCAAAAATAACAGTCATTCATGGTGTTATAATATAAAGCCCTGTAATCTACTCTCTATATTCCCATGCCCAGGGAATTCTCCTGTTTATAAAGATATATAAACACAAGTCTAGCCTATTTTCTGTGAAGAAATATATTTGACTTCATTTAAGCAAGAGACAAGAAAATGTTGTGCAATATACACATTCCAGAAAAAGCATTGCCTTCTAAGTTACATTTTATACTGTTTTTTTTTCAGAGAGAAATTGCAGACTGTACCACACATTAAGAATCATCACTAGATGAAGTTACAACCCTTTTAAATGAAAATATCATCCTAGATATTCCATCAGGGAAAAAAGTTGGGAGAGTATGCTGTTAGTCTCTCTAAACTCTAGGGAGTGAGGCCAGCTCTTACATCAGCCAAAAACAGATAATAACTCAGGAGTTCAAGGTGTCTTTGAAATAAATTATTTTCCTTTTAAATCTTGTAGATGATTTCTGTGCTCTGAACTTGAATTCTCATGGGAAACAACATAGACATCAAAACTGCTCATGTCTGTAACAGGCACTCATGGAAGACTTTGTGTAGCTTCCAAATCTTTTTTGTTAACAATTCCAAGGGACTCTTTAATCCCCTCACCATGGTACTTGGTAACTGAATAGAGAACACAGCTCAACTGTTTTATTGCTTAAAAAAATATTTTGTTGGGGTTGAGGATTTTGCTCAGTGGTAGAGCACTTGCCTAGCATGCACAAGGCCCTGAGTCTGGCCCTCAGCTCTGGAAAAAAAGATTGGTTTCACTTCATAAAAATGTCCCCACAACACTCTAATTTTGTTAGTTTATTTTTCCACCAGAATCCTAAATTTTCTGTTTGCAGTCAAAGAAAAGCTATGAATGTATTGTTTGGGGAGGATTGCAAGTGTACCTAGAAAGCATCTTTAAGCCAGCACTCAGAGACTAAGGCTATACGCACCAGCTCCCCAAAAATATTTTCCCTGGGCATCTACAAGATTTTCAAGAAAATTCTGGCTTTTGTTTTATTTAGAAAATATTATATGTCTAACTTATTTACATAATACTATGAAAATAACTCAAATCACTGTGATTTAATCTTTTTAAGATTTATTTTATTCTATATGTGTAAGTGTTTTGTTTGACTGGATGTATGTGTACTATGTATGTACTTACTGCTTGGAACTAGTGCTGTGGAAGGTTGTGAACCAACATGTTGGCTCTGGGAATCAGCCTGTGTCCTCTGCGATAGCAACAAGTGCTCTAAATCAATGAGCCACCTCTCTAATCCCTATATACTGTGACTTTTTTGCATTATGTTTTTATTGCTATTTAACAAAATCAGGAATCTATACTAAACCTAACCGCACAGTGTATTGTACAATCGTATACACACATACATGGATCCAGATCAAGAGTAATTTCACTACCTTAGTACACAGACCATTCTCCTTTCTCAACCAATTTCTCTTCCTACAATTTAACACGTATTTAGTCCCCCATAAAATTTTCCAGTTTAGTTTTTTTTTTTTTTTAACTTCAGACAAATTGACTGACAAAATATATGTTTATAGGTCAGGTTTCTGCCATTGACCATCATGGTAAAATAATCTACCTTGTTGCATCTGTAAGTTTATTTCAGGCAGTTTCAGGATGTAGGCTCTGGAAGAGTCAAATGCAATTTTGGTTAATCATTTCATATCAGGAAATAAATGTATAATATTGCAAGCTCAAGGTACATACATAGTTTATCAATTAGGATTTTGTGTATATGTGAGTGTGTGTGTGTGTGTGTGTGTGTGTGTGTGTGTGTGTGTGTGTGGTGTGTGCATACAGGAATGTGTGCATGGTTGTCACATGTCAATCTTGGCTACTATCCTTCAGTAGCTGTCCACCTCATAGTTTTGAGGCAGGGTCTCTCATTGGGACCCAGAGCTCATCACTTATGATAGGCTGGTGTACCAGTGAGTTTCAGGGATCCATCCATCTCTGCCTCCCAGTGCTGGGATGATAAGGGCTTGCCACTATGTGGGCCTTATTATCTGAGAGCTGGAGACCAGACCAAGGTCCTTATGCTTGTGTGGCAAAGTCCTTTAATGAAGGAACTAGCTTCCCAACCACTAATTTTTAATCCAAGAGATCACCTTTTATTTTTGAACTTAAAATTTTTGGGTTTGATCTTGATGGTCAACTTGGTTGGACTGACAGAGTCCAGGAGATTAATAAAGGCGCTCCCTCTCTCTCTCTCTCTCTCTCTCTCTCTCTCTCTCTCTCTCTCTCTCTCTCTCTCTCTCATTCTCTGATTCCTGGCCTTGGTGATGTGATGATGTGAGCTATGTTTTTTTTCCCCTCCTTGCTGTGGTGAACTAAACCATCTCAAACCATATGATAAAGAAAATCTTTTCTCCCCTAAAGTTTCCTTCAGCTGTTGGTTCATGGTGGAGAGTCCACCCAGCACACTGAGTCAATGTCTGTGGAAGGATCTCTGACTCAGGAAATCTCATAGGCTATAAGACATCACCAGTTCTCTATCAGATGGTTAAGGCATGCATTTCAGTAGTCATTTGCAGTGCTTCATAAACCTAATCTAGTTGCCAATTTTACAGATAACCTCTAGATCTCCCTCAGAAACTAAAGAACGATGCTTCTCTGATTGCTGAATACAATTGTTCATTGTATCCCCTACTGTTAAGATTCATGAATGCTTTGTAAAATATACCAGTTAGAATTTTTACATAGAATGGTCCAAACATCTAAGCATTTTGTGAAGTTATTTCTGAATCTGTGTTTGTGTGTGTGTATGTGTGTGTGTGTGTGTGTGTGTGTGTGTGTGTGTGTGTGTATGCATGCACATATCTATGTGGGATTGCACATGCATGTGTGTGCTTGTGGAGGTTGGACATATATATTGGGTGTTCTGATCATTCTAGACCTTGTCTTTGAAGTAGGGTCTCTCCGGGATTTGGCCTACTTATCAACTTGCTAGGAGGGCCGCTAATTAAATTCTGAGGATTTGACTCTTTCTTCCTGCCTCTGCTCTGCCGTGTGCAAGGATTACAGATGCCTATGACTGTTCCTTGATGGAGGAATGTCTTTTTGTATGCTATGAAAATATGTTGCTCTGATTGGTTGACAAATAAAGCTGTTTGGCCAATGGTGAGGCAGAATAGAGATAGGCGGGACATTCTAACTAGAGAGGAGATTGCCAGCTGCCGCCATGAGAAGCAAGATGTAAAGATACCAGTAAGCCAAGAGCCATGTAGCAAAGTAGGGATTTATAGAAAGGGTTAATTTAAGATGTAAGATCTAGCTAGTGAGAAGCCTGAGCCAGTAGGCCATACAGTTTGTAATTAATATAAGCCTCTGCATGTTTATTTGGGTCCAAGCAGCTGTGGGACTGGCGGGTGAGAGAGAATTGTTCTGACTGCGGGCTAGGTGGGACACATGAAAACTTTAGCTACAGTTCCTGTTATTTTCCTGTGTGTGCTGGGGGACCACTCAGGCCTTCACGCTTGGGCAGCAGACACTTTACTGGCTGAACTATCACCAAAGCCCTGTATCTGAATATTTAAGCAACCTTCTCAATGTAGAGCATGTACTTAGAGTCTCTTTTCCATCTGAACATATAGTTATCTTTAAAATTTGCTTGCAAATTTAACCAATGATTGCTAAATAGCTTTTAGCTTTACAGGCACACTTCTTTGTGTAAAACTGTATACAACTCAAGCACAGAGCCTACTGAGTGAGGTCTTTACATTGTCAGTAAAAGGGGAGTCAGTGTCTTTGCGGGTAAATGGTCAGTGTCCTCCTGCTTCCCATCAATGGTCTTCTGAATACTTCTGTTTTTATTCCGTGTAGGTTAGGAGTTAAGAAAAAATTTAATGATGATCCAAGGTGCTAAGTTAAGAGTGTAACAAAACAGATCTATGAAGGTACTCTCTTACATTTATAAGACTATATTGGAAGGATTACTGAAAATAATTTTTAGACCAAACATTTGACTTTGAAAATAATAGATGGCTCACAAAATCTGTCTTAAGATGGGCACTAGCCAGGGAAGATTTTTTTTAATCATTTACTTTCCCCAGCACATGGTCCTTTTCTGAATAAGTCAGTGTGTACAGTGCACTTGAATGAGAAAAGATGGTCCATCAGAAGAGAGTCCTGTGTAGCTAGAGTTTTTCCTGCCTGGCCCACAGTCAGAACAAATCTCTGTCACCCACCAGTCCCACAGCCGCTCAGACCCAACCAAGTAAACACAGAGACTTATATTGCTTACAAACTGTATGGCCATGGCAGGCTTCTTGCTAACTATTTTTATAGCTTAAATTAATCCATTTCCATAAATCTATACCTTGCCACGTGGCTCATGGCTTACCTGCATCTTCACATGCTGCTTGTCATGGTGGCGGCTGGCAGTGACTCCCTCCGTCTTCCTGTTCTCTCCATTCTCCTCTCTGTTAGTCCCGCCTATACTTCCTGCCTGGCCACTGGCCAATCAGTGTTTTATTTATTGACTAATCAGAGCAAGTTGACATACAGACCATCCCACAGCAGTCCTGAGGTAAACTGAGGTGGGAATGAATCAATCTATAAACTGTCATTTTATAAAAGTACAACAGGTCTACTCCTATACATCTTTTTTTGTTAAGACAATTACATAACCCTCAGAGGTAAAAGTTTTCACAATCAGGTTCTATCCAGAGACCTGGTTCACCTTAGAACACCAAACTAAAACGTCTGAAGAAAAGGCAAAAATCATACAGCATTTTATATCAAAATCAGTTTTCTACAGCACGGGTCTCTCCAAGCTGGTTCTCATCCCAGCATCTGCAATTTCCGGGGACTTCCCAGGAATGGAAATTCTTAGGTTCCATTCCAGAGCTAGTTAATGGAAAACTACAGCTGGGGATTAGCAGCATGCTTTAATCAGTTCTCCAGGGAATTCTGATATACATCAAGAGTGAAAGATGCAGTTCAATAGAAACAGGGAATGAAAAGAATTTGAAACTATTAGGAAGGAAAAACCAGTAGTCAGTATTTGAGCTTCATCTCAAGCAAAGCCACCAGAGTAAGCACAGCAAACTGTTTAGCCTGTCTTCTGGAAATAATAAAGTTCTAGGAAGATATTTCCTCTTCCTGAGTCCTGTAGCTGTCAGAAAATAAAAACACCAAGTTGGCCTGATCATTCACAAGAAACAAAAGGTTATATTATGCTTATTTATTAGCTCCTGCATCAAACTAAAACCACATGAAATAAGTTCCTATGTCTTTTATCATGTTTCAAGGTCATTGTTTCTTTGTCCATTTGTTTCAGTTTCACATTTTACTCTCATTGCTCTTAATCTCCTCTGTTTGAAATTGCTCACTAAGAAAAACACATTCCAATGCCAGCCAGGGAAGCCTGTGGGCAATCTTAACTCTTCCTTCTCTCCTCCTAATCCAGTCCCCCAGTCTCATCCCCAGCTGTGTAGCAGAACATCTGATGTGGCTTCTCTTCTGTCACTGTCCCTATTCTCAGGGGACTAAACAGATCCTGGTGGCACACCTTATTTTTCTCCCTCTGGTGGATGCCCCCTGACCCCACCAGGCCCTTTTTTCTAGTCCAGCCCCATTTCTAAGTGCCAGCTCCCAATACCTAGTAATACATTCTACAGGAAACACCCAGTGGCTACATCTGGCAGGACCTCAGAAGCATCCCCTACCAGGCAACCCACAGCCTGCAGAACCACAGAGGGCAACAGAAACCAAGGTATGTTAACACTCACACAACAAAGACAATACCAGATATCAACATCTATAATTAGAATCTTCTCAAATCCAGATGCCAGTATAAAAGTACAATAACACCCAAGGCAATGTGTCTCCACTAGAGCCCAGAAATTCCACTACATAGGCCTTAAGAAATGCAATATAGACGAAGTGTAAGACAAGGATGTCACAATAACCTTTATGAATATGTTAGAGGCTCTTAAAAAGGATATGAATAAACCTGTTAATGAAATCTATGAAAACACAAATGAATAGTGGAATGAAATGAAAAAAAAATCAAGGAATGAAAGTAGGAATAGAATGAATAAAGAAAACCCAAACTGAGGGAAAACTAAAGGTAAAAAATTTAGGAAAGCCAACAGAAATCTCAGAGGCACACTTTACCAACACAATACAAAAGATGGAAGAAAGAATCTTAGGAATTAAAGACAAGGTCGAAGAAATAGATACCTAGGGCAAAACTAAAAATAAAAATAAAACAAAACAAAAAATCCAGGTATAAAAACATCCAGGAAAATCTGGGACACTATGAATATACAAAATATATGAATAACAGGAATAAAACAAGTAGAAGAAACCCAGGTCAAAGGCACAGAAAATATTTTCAACAAAATTACAGATGAAAATTTCTCTAACCTAAAGAAGGAGCCACTTCTCAAGGTCCAAGAAGCATACAGAACATCAAATAGACTGGACTAGAAAAAAATTCCTATAGCACATAATAATCAAAACAATAAACTTACAGAACAAAACAAAGAATATTAAAATCTGCCAAGAAAAAAAGACAAATTAAGATATAAAGGCAGACCTATTAAATAACACCTGATGTCTCAAGGGAGACTCTCAAAGCCAGAGGGCCTGGACAGATATGCTGTAGGCTCTAAGAGACCACAGACGCCAGCCCAGACTATGCCCAGCAAAACTTTCAATCATGATAGATGGAGAAAGAAAGACATTCCATGATAAAATCAAAGCAGAATCTGTCTATAAATCCAGTGTACAGAAGGCCTAGAAGGAAAACTTTAGGTTAACTTGAAAAGGTTAAACACACCCAAGGAAACAGAAGGAATAAACATTATCAAACTAGTAAATATGGGTGGGGGCACACCGCAACAACAACAAAGTAGAAAATAACAAATATTGATTTTTGACAATTCTCAACATCAGTGCTCTTAATTACCCAATAAAAAGACACAGACTAACAGAATGGACTCAAAAACACAATACATCCTTCTGCTGCATCCAAAAAGCACACCTTAACATCAAGAATAAACTTCACTGCAGGGTAAAAGGATGAAAAAAGATATTTCAAGCAAATAACTTAAGAAGCAAGCTGGTAGAGCCATTTTAATATCTACGAAAACAGACTTCAAACTAAAACTAAATAGAAGAGAAAGAGGAGGACACTGTATACTCATCAAAGGAAAAAAAATCCACCAAGAGGGCATTGTACTTCTTAAAATCAATGCACCAAGTGCAAGGGCATCCACATTTATAAAGAAAGACTCTTACAGCTTAAATCATATATTGGTACTCACACAGTGATAGTGGGTGACTTCAATACCCAACTCTACTGATAGACAGGTTATCTAGACAAAAACTAAACAGAAATGCTGGATCTGAAAAAAATAAACAGACATTTAGAAAACATTTAACCCAAACACCGAACAGCTCAACAGCTCATAGAACTTTCTCCAAAGTTGATCACATACTCAGACACAAAGCAAATCTCAATAGATACTAGAAAATCAAAATGACACTGCATCCTACTTAACTGTCATGAAGTAAGCTGAGTATCATCAGGAAAAAAAGCAACAGAAAGCTTACTCATTAAAGTTGAACTATGCACTACTGGATAAAAAATGGCTCAAGACAGAAATTAAGAAAGAAATTTAAAAAATCTTATAATTGAATGAAAATGAAAACAGAATATACCCAAACTTATGAAAGAAAATGAAGGTGTTTCTTACTGGCAAGTTCATTGCACTAAGTGTCTACATTAAAAACAATTTGGAGAGATCTAACATTAGTAACTTTAGCACATCTGAAAGCTCTAGAACCAAAGATGAAATAACAATGAAAAGAAGTAGATGGCAAGAAATAACCAAATTCAGGTCTGAAATTAATAAAAATAAAAAAGAAATACAAGGAATCAATGAAACTAAGATTTGGTTCTTTGAGAAACCAATAAGACTGATAAAACTTTAACCAGATTAAATAAAAGGCAGAGAGAGAGAGAGAGAGAGAGAGAGAGAGAGAGAGAGAGAGAGAGAGAGAGAGAGTCCAGTTTAACAAAATTATCAGAAGGGGACATAACAATAGATGAGGAAATCCAGCAAATCACAATGACATATTTCAAAAAAACTTTTACTCTATGTAATTGGAAAATCTGAAAGAAATGGATAATTTTCTTATTATATACTATCCACTAAAGTTAAAATAGGATCAGATAAGCAATTTAAACATACCTAGAATTCCTAAGAAAATAGAAGCAGTTATTAAAAGTCTCTCACCTCCTCCAAAAAATAAAACCTCTCAAGTTAGATGATTTTACACATAATTGTACCATGGTTTTGTGTAAGAGTTAATACCAATACTCCACAAATTATTCCAGAAAAGAGAAACAGAAGGAACATTGTCCAAATCATTTTACAACGCCACAGTTATCATTATACCTAAACCATACGAAGACCCAGTAAAGAAGAATTACAGATGAATTTCCCATATTGGCATAGGGAAAAATACTTTCAAGGCAAATCTAAGAACACACCAAAAAGATCAAAACACATTATGGTCAAGTAGGCTTCACCCAGGAGATCTAGGAATGGTTTAACATAAATAAATAAATCAAAATAATCCACAATAAACAGTATGAAAGACAAAACAACATGATCCATTTGTTAGATGTAGAAATAGACTTTGACAAAAATCTAACACCCTTCATGATAAAAGTTCTGGAGAAAGTAGGGATAAAAAAAGATATACCTTCACATAATAAAGGCAGTTTACAGTAAGCCAATAGCCATTATTAACCAAAATGGAGAGAAACTCAGCACATTTCCACTAAAATCAGGAGCAAGTCAAGGGTATCCACTTTCTTCATATCTATTCTATATATTATCTAAAGTCTTAGTTAGAGCAGTAAGACAACTGTAAGAGACAAGGGGAATACAGATAGGAAAGGGAAGAAGTCAAAGTATGTCTATTTGCAGATTATATAATACTATATATAAATGACCCTAAAAATTCCATCAAGAAACTTCTACAATTGATTAAAACTGTCTGTAACATAGTTGGATACAAAAAATGAACACACAAAAATCAGTAACCTTCTTATATACAAATGACAAATGGATTGAGAAAGAAATTAGGGAAACAATACCTTACACAACACCCTCAACAGATATAAACTATCATGGGGTAACTTTCAACAAGCAAATGAAAGACTTGTGTTATAAATATTTTAAGATATATAAAGAAATTGAAAATGATATCAGAAGATGGAAAGATCTCCCATGCTTAAGGATCAGTAGGATTAATATAGGAAAAATGGCCATCCTACCAAAAGCAATCTTCATAAAATTTCCAACACAATTCTTCGCAGCATTTGAAAGGACAATTTTCAGCTTCATATTAAAACAAAATAAAATCAAAGATAGTTAAAACACCCATGAATAATAAAAGAACTGCTGGAGATATCAACATCTCCAATTTCAAACTGTACTACAGAGATATAAAAACAGCATGCTATTGGCACAAAAATAGATATGATCAACAGAACACTCAGAAATAATTCCATATGCCTATGGAAACCTAGTTAATAAAGAAGCTATAAATACACTCTGGAAAAAGACAACATCCTCAACAAATGGTACTGGTCAAACTGAATGTCTGCATGTAATCCCCATGCTAATTATATCAACATCATCAACATAAGGCTGGATCCACAGAATATGGTATAGAACAGAAAGTGGGGAAGAGTTTTGAACTCATTGGCATAGGAGACAACTTCCTCAACAGAACTGATAGCTCAGGCACTAAGATCAATAATTCACAAATGATACTTCATGAAATTGAAAAGCTTCTGTGTGTCAAAGGACACTGTCATCCTGATAAAGTGGCAGGGTATAGAATGGGAGATTTTTACTAACTACACATCTGGCAGAGGGCTAACATCCAAAATATATAAAGAACTCAAGAAACCAGACATCAAGAAAACAACCCAATTTAAAATGGGGTACTGATCTAAACAGAAAATTCTCAATAGAGGAAACTCAAATGGATGAGAAACACTTAAAGAAATGTTCAACATCCTTAGTCATCAGGGAAATGTAAGTCAAAACTACTTTGAAATTTCCGCTATACCTATAAGAATGGCTAAAATCAACAAAACAAGTGACAGACCATGCTGGTGAGGATGTGGAATAATAGGAACACTCCTCCATTCCTGGTGGGGGTGCAAACTTGTACAGCCGCCATGGAAATCATTATGGTACTTTCTCAGGAAGATGGGAATCAATCTACTGCAAGATCCAACTATACCACTTGTGGTGGCTTGAATATGTATGGCCTCATAGACTCCTGTATTTGAATCCTTAGCCCATAGGGAGTGGCATTATTAGGAGGTGTAGCCTTGTTGGGATGGGTGTGGCTTTGTTGGAGGAAGTGTGTCACTGTGGGGTCAAGCTTTGAGGTCTTATATGCCCTATCTATGCCCAGTGTGGTACACAGTCTCCTGCTGCCTTGGATCAAGATGTAGAACTCTCAGCTCCTTCTCCAGCCCCATGTCTGCCTGCATGCTACCATGAAGATAATGGACTAAACTTCTGAAATTGTAAGCCATCCCCAGTTAAATATTTTCTTTTATAAGAGTTGTCATGGTCATGGTGTCCCTCCACAGCAATAAAATCCTAACTAAGACACCACTCCTAGACAAACACATAAAGGATGTTTCATCCTACCACAAGGATACTTGTTTGATCAAGTGTTCTTTGCTGTTCTATTTTCATAATAGCCTAAAATTTGAACCAATCTAGATATCCATCAATGGATGAAAATCATCCCAAGTGAGGTATCCCAGATCCAGAAAGACAAATATGGTATGTATTCACTTATATGTGGATGTAAGCTGTAACATTATTGATAGGTGAGCTATTATCCATGTAATAACAGAGGTTAGGTATAGAGCAAGGGACTAGGGTGGAGGGGGAGGTCTCCCTAAGAAAGGGAAATAGAATAGTTATTAATAGATGTCATTAAGAGGAACAGGAAAATCAAATGAGAAGGGGACAGAAAAGGATGGTGAGGGAATATAGGGAGGGAAAGTGAAAACTAAGGGCAATTTGAGGAATTGTTTGGAAACCTAATACAGTAGAGGCTTCCTAAAATGTATACATATATGAAGTTTATCTAAATGAAATCACCAACTAAGGGAGAACAGAGTGCCAGCTGGACATCTCACATGACAAAATGAAGCCTCTAGTACTGGGACTAGGCTACATGTAATTGAGTTGTTGGATAAAGGGGTCCAGTGGGAACCCTCAATCTAGATTATTGCCAAGGCTTGCTCTCTAAAACCTGACACTAAAGCCCTGTTGCTGAAGACCTACAGAACTCATTGAACGTGTAGAAGACCAGCTGCTGCCTACACAGAGCCTTCACCACTATGGACTGATGTTCATGGTCCAGTAAGGTGGTCTGCAGTCTACCAAAGGAGAAATGTAAACACCAATCCAGCTACCAACCCTTTCATGTGCAGTGGTTACCTGACTGCAGGATACACAGGTGGAATAGTGTCACAAATCTTGTGGCAGTATCTAACGAAGATCTGATTTGATTTAAGGCCCACTATATTAGATGAGATCCATACCTGACATTCTTTGGGTGGCCAAGAACCTGAGACTAGATAGGTCAGGGACCTAGGGGAAAAACAAGTGCTACCATTATGCTAAAGGGAATGTAGCAATAAAATGACTTCTAAGGACATTCTGTTATATTCATAGATCAGTGCCTTGCTCAGCCATAGATAAGAACAAGTACTGAGACCCACAACTTGATAATATGCAGGGAGTGCATTTTAATACTCAGCCTTAAATGGGATGTCTCCATCAGACCCCTCCCCTCAGGGCTCAGGGGGTACCTTGGAAGAGGAGACAGAAAGAGTGTAAGAGCCATAGGGATGGAGAACACCAAGAAAACAGGGCCTTATAAATACAGTACAACTGAAACATATGAATTCTCAGAAACTGTGGCAGCATGCACAGGGCCTGCAGGGGTCTGCACTAGATGGGGTCCTATAGCTTAGAAGAGAAATAAACACATGTCCCCATCTCTAAATCTAGAAGCTAGTTACAATTGATAACCACTTTTAAAGGTAAAGTTAGTTTTCTCCAGTAGACCCTCACTGGGAAAACACAGCACATTTGAACTCTTATGGGTAGGCTGCATGCCAGCAGTAGATGGCTAATAGAAAATGAACTCAGTGTCATCAAGACAGGTATCTGTCTCATAATGTTGTGTCAAGGTATTTTCTTTTTCTTTTCTTTTCTTTTCTCTCTCTCCCTTCCTTCCTTCCTTCCTTCCTTTCTACCTTTCTTCCTCCCTCCCTCTCTCTCACTCTCTCTCTTTCTCTCTCTTTCCTTCCTTCCTTCCTTCCTTCCTTCCTACCTTCCTTCCTTCCTTCCTCCCTCCCTCTCTCTCTCACTCCCTTCCTTCCTCCCTTTCTTCCTTCTTTCCTTTCTTCCTTCCTCTCTCTCTTTCTTTTTTCTTCTTTTTCTCTCTTTCTTTTGCCTTACAGGTATATTATGGCTTCTGGTTTTGTGCTTTCATGGGATTCCTCTGTGTGCAAACGAGTGGGTCTCTGCATTTGCTTGTGTTTCTCCTGCTTTTTCTTTGGTTCTTTTTCTTCTGCTTGTCTGTTTTGTCCTATTCTGACTTGTTTGTTTTTTTTTTATTATATTTTCAATTTTTTAAATTTTATTTCATTATTATTCCTTAGATGCCTGTTTGTTTTCTAAAGAAAAACAGAAAGCAGATGGATCCAGATGGGAAGGGAGGTGGGGAGGAGAAGTTGGGGAAGAAACCATAATCAGAAAATATTGTATTAAAAAATCTATTATCAATAAAAGAAAAAAGGAAAACACAACCTTAATGCTAATAATCCCAACTTTGAAATAAAACTGGAGTAAATTATTCATTCTTAAGACTCTTTAAGAATCCCTTTATTTTTCCTGAGGATAATGCTCCAAATCCACAATGAATACATGAAGTTCTACAAATATTACATGCATATATTTACATTTATAAATATTCAGTAAGTTCATAATTAGTAAATACTAGAATATATTTCTAAAGTATTTAAATGCAAACAATATTACACTCAAGGATAATGATACTGAAAGTCAATATTGGCAATAACTTTTTTTTTAATTTTTTAATTTTTATTTTGCAATACAATTCAGTTCTACATATCAGCCACGGATTCCCTTGTTCTCCCCCCTCCCCCCTCACCTTCCCCCCATCCCATCCCCCATTTCCACCTCCTCCAGGGCAAAGCCTCCCCCGCGGACTGAGATCAACCTGGTAGACTCAGTCCAGGTAGGCCCAGTCCCCTCCTCCCAGGCCGAGCCAAGCGATCCTGCATAGGCCCCAGGTTTCAAACAGCCAACTCATGCAATGAGCACAGGACCTGGTCCCACTGCCTGGATGCCTCCCAAACAGATCAAGCCAATCAACTGTCTCACCCATTCAGAGGGCCTGATCCAGTTGGTGACCCCTCAGCCATTGGTTCATGGTTCATGTGTTTCCATTCGTTTGGCTATTTGTCCCTGTGCTTTATCCAATCTTGGTCTCAACAATTCTCGATCATATAAACCCTCCTCATTCTCGCTAATTGGACTCCCAGAGATCCAGCCGGGGTCTAGCCATGGATCTCTGCATCCAGATCCCTCAGTAGTTGGATGGGATTTCTAGCACGACAATTAGGATGTTTGGCCATCCCATTACCAGAGTAGGTCAGTTCAGGCTGTCTCTCGACCATTGCCAGCAGTTTGTTGTGGGGGTATCTTTGTGGATTTCTGTGGGCCTCTCTAGTACTTTGCTTCTTCCTGTTCTCATGTGGTCTTCATTTACCATGGTCTCCTACTCCTTGTTCTCCCTCTCTGTTGTTGATCCAGCTGGGATCTCCCGCTCCCCCAAGCTCTCTTTCCCTTGACCCTCACCCTTCACTACCCCCACTCATGTCCAGGTTGTTCATATAGATCTCTTTCATTTCTCTGTCATTAGGCGATCCCCGTGTCTTTCTTGGGGTCCTGTTTTCCAGGTAGCCTCCCTGGTGATGTGAGTAGCAGTTCAGTCATCCTTGTTCCACATCTAGTATACTGCTATGAGTGAGTACATATCATGTTTGTCTTTCTGAGTCTGGGTTACCTCACTCAGGATGATTTTTTCTAGATCCATCCATTTGCCTGCAAACCTCATGATGTCATTGTTTTTCTCTGCTGAGTAGTATTCCATTGTGTATATGTACCACATTTTGTTTATCCATTCTTTAGTTGAGAGGACTGATATCCAGGATATATATGAACTCAAGAAATTAGACATCAAAATGCCCAACAGTCCAATTAAGAAATGGGCTATAGAACTAAACAGAGAATTCTCAACAGAGGAAACTCAAATGGCTGAAAGACATTTAAAGAATTGCTCAACATCCCTAATCATCAGGGAAATGCAAATCAAAACAACTCTGAGATACCACCTTACGCCTGTCAGAATGGCTAAGATCAAAAACACTGAAGACACCTTATGCTGGAGAGGATGTGGAGCTAGGGGAACTCTCCTCCACTGCTGGTGGGAATGCAAGCTTGTAAACCACTTTGGAAATCAATATGGCGCTTTCTTAGAAAATTGGGAATCCATCTCCCCCAAGATCCAGCTATACCACTCTTGGGCATATACCCAAGGAATGTTCAACCACACCACAAGAGCACTTGTTCAGCTATGTTCATATCAGCACTGTTTGTAATAGCCAGAACATGGAAACAACCTAGATGCAATAACAGTTTTGGAGCCAAATCTTAGATTTAGCTTTTCTTACTGTGTAACTATGGTGCCAGAAGGAAAAGAATACTTGTTACCTGTTCAGTTTCAATTTGATTTACCTAAATGACAGTAAACATGTCATAACAGTGGGCTCTGTAAATAAGGTAGGTTCAGCTATGGTTTGACTAGACTTTTCTCCTCCAAATACCTGTGGAATTTGAGGACACATCAGTGCAGCAATGTGAGCAGGTGGGGCCTAGTGTGAAGTTTGGGCCAATGAGTGGAAACCTTCAGGAATGGCTTATTATTATAGTTACTGTAAAGTGGGGTGCTGTCATGTAGCAGAGCTATCCTTTGTGTCTTGATTCCTTCTGTGTTCTCCTGACATTTCCCTTCTGTCTTGAAGAAGCCTTTCTGCCTTCAGAACCATGGCCTTCATTAATCTAGTTTTTACAGACAAGGTCACCTAGTCTCAAGTATCCTGCCCTACAAACAGGAGGTAGATAAACACAAGTGTGAAGTTATGTTGTAGCCAGCATAGGTTTGAAGTTATTATTGGACTAAGTTGTCCCATTAAAAACTCAGCCATCAGCTGGCTATCTTGTCTCAGCACAAAGACTGATGTGGTAGAGTAAGGATTATCAGTGGTGTGGATAAATGGATATAATGTCCACACAGACACATTTTCAAGTGTAGAGGCCCCTGTCTTGTTCTAGTGGGTGATAAAGATATCCAACGTGGGTCAAGAAGGCTAATGCTAGACACATGGGTGGAGGGAGCTATGAGTCAATACAAAATGCTGACACTGGATGTCTGGAGAACTCCAAAGCTAACAGTGATGTAATCTGTTAATTAACTCTTCCTGGCAGAATGTCACTTTTGTGTGAATTTCATATGAATATGACCTTGAGGTGAGAGGCCTTATCTTTTGCCATTACCAATTTGCCTGTCTATAGGCTTACTTGGCTCTTTCCACGTGGCCTGTGTTCCAGGCCGAATACATGCCTATTCCTGCCGGTGTGTGGTCTGGGTGCTGGGTGCCTGCTGGTGTCTAGCAGCCCCTAGATAGCAGCCTGTGTGGCAGCCTTTGCTTAGAGTGAAGAAAGATTTTCTTATCTGTGATTCCTCAAATGCTCCTCAACCTTCCCCTTTCCAGGCACTCAAGCATGGACCTCACCCACTTCCACTGTTTTCATCCCTTTCTTCATCCTTTCTATAAAATTAAATTAATGAAGCAATTCAAAATTAACAAATGTCTTATGCCCAAAGATGTCTGTAGATGCACCAAACTAGAAGTGATCTGGATGCTTCACAATAGCATTTGTGTTGAATAAAGTTGGACATATTTAATAAATAAGACTTGGCTGTTTCAAGACTTTATTAATAAAGGCTTGATAATGAATTCATGGTAACACTTCTATTTTAATTTAAAGAATAAATATATTTTCCATATAGACTTTTTTCAACTAAATAGAAAAATGCAGAACAAGTAGTGGAAATTTATTAACTAAAATTTTACTTTTTAGCGATGAAATCAGAGGTCAGTTTTTATGGTCATTTGGGGTCTTACCTCTAATACTTTGCCATATTTTTGAATTACAAACTTATTCATTAATTTCCTTTTAAAATTGTTTGTTGTTTAATGTTTTTCTACTAGTATCTTTGAAACCTATTTTTGGAGAATGACAGAAGATTCACTTTAGTCACTCGTGGAAATCACAGTAAATGTGTTCTTTCCTTGCCCTGTCTTCCTTCTCTCAGGCACACATTCCCTACACTGCTAGCTGTAAGTTTCGCTGTTTTGTGACCCAGAATCTTGAGAGGAAGAAAATGATGTGTGCAGATACTAAGTGATAATAGTTTCTTTCCAACTGGTTATTTGCAGCAGAACCCAGCGCTCAGCCAAACTCAGTCTTGTCCCGTCCACATAAATCAAGTCGCGGTCTCACTAATCACTGTCTGAAGCATCCCTTCTCCATGGTAACTCACTGTTTTCCCTAGACAAGCATTTCCTATTCAAGTCCGCAGTTGGTGGTGCAGCCCCAGTCTGACTGACCCAGTTGGATGTATGCACGTTCTGTGGTCAGAATTGAAACGCTTCTGCTGAAATAAAATTTTAATTAAGTATCCATGTAAACACTTTGTCAATACATGCTTTTGAAACAGCATTGGCCCAAGAAGTGTATCGTTAGTTTTAAAAATGGCACTGATAAAGGACAAATAATAGCTGATATTCGGAAACTGAGGGCGAGAGAAGGAACACATGAAAACGTGTGTGAAGTCCATTGTCACAGTTGAAAGGAAATAAGGTGCATTGTTTAGCAGAGATCAGAGTATACATGTGCTGGAGCTGAGGTTTCCAAACTGGTCCCCTCACTGTGACCTTGTCCGAGAAGCACCAAACTGTCTCCCTCTCCTTCTGCTTCCCTTCATTGTTACCTCTTCGCAATAACATTCCTATTCCTCAATCCACCCTCCCACTAGCATTTGTTTAATCCTGTGTTGAAATTGGCAATAGCATATGCCTTAAAAAGTTTAAGTGCTGGCCATGCGGTGGTGCACGTCTTTAATCCCAGCACTTGGGAGGCAGAGACAGGTGGATCTCTGTGAATTCGAGGCCAGCCTGGGCTACAGAGTGAGTTCCAGGAAAGGTGCCAAAGCTACAGAGAGAAAGCCTGTCTCGAAAAACCGAAGGAAAAAAAAGTGTAAGTGCTTTGAGATAGTTAACTTGACTAATAAACATTCTTTGAGTAAATTATGCCATGATTTGTATAGTTCTAGAGCAGTGATTCTCAATCTTCCTGATGTGCAACCCTTTAATACACTTCCTCATGTTGTAGTAATCCTCCACCAACCATAAAATTATTTTCATTGCTACTTTATATCTTCAATTTTGCTAGCTTTATGAATTGTAATGCAAATATCTGTGTTTTCCAATGGTCTTAAGGGACTCCTGTGAAAGGATCATCTGACTCCAAGGAGTCTCAACCCACAGGTTGAGAACCACTGCTCTAGAGCATGCAAAGTAGCCTACCTCTGACAGTAAGAAAATCTTCTACTAGTGTTCACATGTGTAAAGTAAAAGGTTCAAGAAAGATAGAGCCGAGATCTCATCATCCAAGCCACTCTGCTGAGACATTTGCATTTGATAATAGCATCTATAAAATCCACATTTTCCTATTTATTCAAAATAGTATTCTAATCCTAAATTCCACTTCTGCCTATCCCTTTTGGTAAGACAAAATTTCCACATGTATTGAAATGTTAAATTGGAGTTCAGTTCACCTCTTGTGAAGTTCTCCATGATTTCAAAAAAAGCCAGGGGTAAGGGTCACAACTTGTATTAAAACGTCCTTACAGGAAGTACATGACATCTTCTGAGAATATTATGTGTAGAAGATATGTAGCACACACCATGTTATTGTATACATGTATCTGATTATACGCACACACATACAACAAGTATATATATTTGACACATATCTAGTCAACTTTTAGTTAAAACAAAAATATTTTTAATCATTTTCAAAAGTTAAGGATAATTTTAATGTATGAATATGGAAACAACAGAAACAATGTCATAGTTTTCATGACATTTATCCTCCTACATTATAATAATTTTAGTCACATCTACAAAATTTTAATTTTTTTCTAGATATTTTCTATAAAGTTTTCATAAAACTCAAAGAAACTATGTGAATGTAAGATTCAGCTCTCAGTTGAAGGGCATCTAGGTTGTTTCCATGTTCTGGCTATTACAAACAACGCTGATATGAACATAGCTGAACAAGTGCTCTTGTGGTGTGGTTGAGCATTCCTTGGGTATATGCCCAAGAGTGGTATAGCTGGATCTTGGGGGAGATGGATTCCCAATTTTCTAAGAAATCGCCATATTGATTTCCAAAGTGGTTGTACAAGCTTGCATTCCCACCAGCAGTGGAGGAGAGTTCCCCTAGCTCCACATCCTCTCCAGCATAAGGTGTCTTCAGTGTTTTTGATCTTAGCCATTCTGACAGGCGTAAGGTGGTATCTCAGAGTTGTTTTGATTTGCATTTCCCTGATGATTAGGGATGTTGAGCAATTCTTTAAACGTCTTTCAGCCATTTGAGTTTCCTCTGTTGAGAATTCTCTGTTTAGTTCTATAGCCCATTTCTTAATTGGACTGTTGGGCATTTTGATGTCTAATTTCTTGAGTTCCTTATATATTCTGGATATCAGTCCTCTGTCAGATGTGGGATTGGTGAAGATCTTTTCCCATTCTGTAGGCTGTCGCTTTGCTTTGTTGACCGTATCCTTTGCCCTACAAAAGCTTCTCAGTTTCAAGAGGTCCCATTGATTGATTGTTTCTCTCAGTGTCTGTGCTACTGGTGTTCTATTTAGAAAGTGGGACGATGTGAAGTGAATGAAACTGTACAAAATAGTAAAGACAAAAAGGAGGAAGATGGTGAGAGTTTACTGTGTAATTATTGGAATTTCTTCACTCCAGGATCTTTTTAGATATTTAAAATATTAAGCTATAACTCATTGGTAATGTCAAAAATTGTTACTAACAAATAAATTTCACAGTACTTAATACTGTTTTGAAATTTCACTTGGTACTATTGTTTGTTTGTTTGTTTACAATCTTACAGTGTCTTTTATAAAATACCAACACAAATTTTTATCTTCAAGTAAACAAATGTGTCGCTTCTCTGAGGCCCAAGCAAAACAGTCATTGGGTGAATTTATTTCTCCCATTCTGGCCCCCAGCTCACTAGATTTTTCCATGGATAACTGACCCCTGAAAGTCTTTAGCTTTTATTCAAATGCAAAATAATTCCACGTTGGTATGAAAGGAAATTAGAAATAAAAATGAAAATTAAACTTTTCTTCCTAAAAAAATTTTAAAGTATTGTATGAATTTAAACATGATTAAGTAAAATGTTGATTTTTAATTTTATCTACAAGTATTGAATATTCACATTTTAAACAAATTTCTTTGATATCATTAACCATTTTAGGAGAATATCGACATGACAGAGGAAGCAGTTGTATAGTAATTTCACTCATAATTAAGAACTCATTTTGATGGACAAAGAAGCGGAGAAGGAAATCAGAGATACATCACCCTTTACTATAGCCACAAATGACATAAAATACCTTGGGGTAACACTAACCAAGCAAGTGAAGGACCTATACGACAAGAACTTTAAGTCCCTGAAAAAAGAAATTGAAGAAGATGTCAGAAAATGGAAAGATCTCCCATGCTCATGGATAGGCAGGACTAACATAGTAAAAATGGCAATCTTATCAAAAGCAATCTACAAGATCAATGCAATCCCCATCAAAACACCAACACAATTCTTCACAGACCTGGAAAGAATAATACTCAACTTCATATGGAAAAACAAAAAACCCAGGATAGGCAAAAGAATCCTGTACAATAAAACAACCTCTGGAGGCATCACGATCCCTGGCTTCAAGCTCTACTATAGAGCTACAGTAATAAAAACAGCTTGGTACTGGCATAAAAACCGACATGTGGACCAATGGAATCGAATTGAAGACCCTGACATTAATCCGCACACCTATGAACATATAATTTTTGACAAAGAAGCCAAAAGTGCACAATGGAAAAAAGAAAGCATCTTCAACAAATGGTGCTGGCAAAACTGGATGTCAACATGTAGAAGGCTGCAAATAGATTCATATCTATCACCGTACACAAAACTTAAGTCCAAGTGGATCAAGGACCTCAACATAAATCCAGCTACTCTGAATCTGCTAGAAGAGAAAGTAGGAAGTAGTCTTGAACACATTGGCATAGGAGACCGCTTCCTAAATAGAACACCAGTAGCACAGACACTGAGAGAAACAATCAATAAATGGGACCTCTTGAAACTGAGAAGCTTTTGTAGAGCAAAGGATATGGTCAACAAGGCAAAGCGACAGCCTACAGAATGTGAAAAGATCTTCACCAACCCCACATCTGACAGAGGACTGATATCCAGAATATATAAGGAACTCAAGAAATTAGACATCAAAATGCCCAACAGTCCAATTAAGAAATGGGCTATAGAACTAAACAGAGAATTCTCAACAGAGGAAACTCAAATGGCTGAAAGACATTTAAGGAACTGCTCAACATCCCTAATCATGAGGGAAATGCAAATCAAAACAACTCTGAGATACCACCTTACGCCTGTCAGAATGGCTAAGATCAAAACACTGAAGACACCTTATGCTGGAGAGGATGTGGAGCTAGGGGAACTCTCCTCCACTGCTGGTGGGAATGCAAGCTTGTAAACCACTTTGGAAATCAATATGGCGCTTTCTTAGAAAATTGGGAATCCATCTCCCCCAAGATCCAGCTATACCACTCTTGGCATATACCCAAGGAATGCTCAACCACACCACAAGAGCACTTGTTCAGCTATGTTCATATCAGCATTGTTTGTAATAGCCAGAACATGGAAACAACCTAGATGCCCTTCAACTGAAGAATGGATAAACAAAATATGGTACATATACACAATGGAATACTACTCAGCAGAGAAAAACAATGACATCATGAGGTTTGCAGACAAATGGATGGATCTAGAAAAAATCATCCTGAGTAAGGTAACCCAGACTCAGAAAGACAAACATAGTATGTACTCACTCATAGGAGGATACTAGATGTGGAACAAGGATGACTGGACTGCTACTCACATCACCAGGGAGGCTACCTGGAAAATAGGACCCCAAGAAAGACACGGGGATCGCCCAATGACAAAGAAATGGAATGAGGTCTACATGAACAACCTGGACATGAGTGGGGTTAGTGAAGGGCAAGGGTCGAGGGAAAGAGAGCTTGGGGGAGCGGGAGATCCCAGCTGGATCAACAACAGAGAGGGAGAACAAGGAGTAGGAGACCATGGTAAATGAAGACCACATGAGAATAGGAAGAAGCAAAGTGCTAGAGAGGCCCACAGAAATCCACAAAGATACCCCCACAACAGACTACTGGCAATGGTCGAGAGACAGCCCGAACTGACCTACTCTGGTGATGGGATGGCCAAACACCCTAATTGTCGTGCTAGAAACCTAATTCAACTACTGAGGGATCTGGATGCAGAGATCCATGACTAGGCCCCAGGTGGATCTCTGGGAGTCCAATTAGTGAGAATGAGGAGGGTTTATATGAGCGAGAATTGTTGAGACCAAGGTTGGATAAAGCATAGGGACAAATAGCCAAATGAACAGAAACACATGAAATATGAACCAATGGCTGAGGGGTCATCAATTGGATCAGGCCCTCTGAGTGGGTGAGACAGTTGATTGGCCTGATCTGTTTGGGAGGCATCCAGGCAGTGGGACCAGGTCCTGTGCTCATTGCATGAGTTGGCTGTTTGAAACCTGGGGCCTATGCAGGGTCGCTTGGCTCTGCCTGGGAGGAGGGGACTGGACCTACCTGGACTGAGTCTACCAGGTTGATCTCAGTCTGCAGGGAAGGCTTTGCCCTGGAGGAGATGGGAATAGAGGGCGGGCTGGGGGGGAAGGTGAGGGGGGAGGGAGTAGGGATTACAAGGGAATTCATGGCTGATACGTAGAACTGAATTGTATTGCAAAATAAAAATTAAAAAAAAAAAAAAGAACTCATTTTGAAGTCATCTTCCTCCACTGCAGAAAGCCTAAGCCAACTTGTAAGTAATAGTGACTTGGTCCAGCTCTCAGTGTGATGGAATGGTAGCAAAAGTCACTCTTCAGATAAGACTATGTATTCTAGGTCAGCTCAGGAAAAGCAGGTTATTGTGGTTCATAAGATACGCAAGTTGTCAGAGGTTGTGGATTCAGGAAATGCAGACTTGCCAATGAGTAAATCTACATAGCTTAGTCAATGGTAGATTACATTTCCAACACCATTGAGGTGATTTCTAGGGCCATGAACTTGACACTACTTCATCCATAGACCATAGCATCGTAGGGACCTTCCTGTTGTTTTCAAACTCTGTGTTAACTCAAAGAACTTTCCCTGTAGTGACATGTGATCTTATTGAAAATCTTTGAGTGCTGCTTGACAATATACAATATGCAGGATACACAGACAAGATGTGAGTGTTTCATCTGGTCAGGTCTAGAGCTAGTCTTGATGCTTTCAGTCTCTCAGGATATATTTTTGCTTAATTTTATCAACCCCATTATCTTGACACAATTATATTGTCATTTATACTTCAGACAGGTTCAAGTTCCAAGGTTTTCATTTCCACTAAACATGATATTTTAGCAATGTCCTCATTGTTAAAATATACATTGTTAATGTTCCTAAGTATTTCCAAATTTAAGGAAATCAGATGGAGATGGTTTGGGAGGGAGGCAGCTGGATCAAGTTTGTGTCACTTGGCTGAAAAATGTTCATTGGGAGGAAAGATGAGAATAATCCACTTATAGGCAATAATAATGCCTTAGAAAAATCACACAAGCAAGGAGCAGGTAGATGTGGGAATCAAGAAAGCTTTAGGATAATATTTGATGTTTATAATACTTTCCACCTGCCATATCTGGGTAGAAATTTCTGTTATTTTCTCTGCAACAACATATTAATTCTTTGTGATTATTAATTTTACACCTCAGTTGACTGGGTCAAGGATACCTAGGTATCTTATTAAACACCATCTCCAGGTGTGGCCCTGAGGAGGTTTCCAGAAGAGAGCAGCATTTGGACTGGCAGATTGAGTGACAAGCAGATGGTGCTCCCCAGTGCACATGGCATCTAGCCTGTTGAAGATATGAATAGAAAAAAGGATGGGGAAATGTTGGAGAGTTGGGAAATTTATCTCTTGTTCTCGTCACTCCTGGTTCTCAGGACTCACAGTTGAATGGGAATATGCATTCTTTCTTTCTTTTTTTAAACATTTTTATTAAATTTTTTCATTTATTTTACATACCAACCAGTTTCTCCTCCCTTCTCTCTTCTCATTACTCCTGCAAGCTCTTATTTATCTCCCTATCCACTCTTCCTCCATTGAGAAATGGGCAGACCTCCTAAGGAAGTAAACAAAGCATGCCCTATCACTTTGAGGTAGGACCATGCTTTTCCCCTGCATCAAGGCTGGGAGAGGCATCTCTGCATGGGGAATAGGTTCCAAAAGGCCAGCTCATGCATCAGAGACAGTACTGGTTCCACTGCTAGGAGCCCCCACAAACAGACCAAGCTACACAACTGTCATCCACATACAGAGGGCCTAGGTCTGTCCCATGCTGGATCCCTAGCTGTTGGTCCAGAGTCTGTGAGCTCCCATTAGGTCAGGTCAGCTGTCTCTGTGGGTATCTCATCATGATCCTGATTCCTCTTGCTCATACAATCTCTCTGCCCTGTCTTCAACTGGAATCCTGAAGCTTGACCCAGTGTTTGGCTGTGGATCTCTGTATCTGCTTCCATAAGTTGCTGGATGAAGGCTCTCTGCTGACAATTAGGGTAGTCGACAATCTGATTACAGGAGTCACCCTCTCCACTATTGCTAGGAGTCTTAGATGGAGTTATCCTTGTGGATTCCTGCAAGTTTCCTTGGCACCAGTTTTCTTCCTAACCTCAAAATAGTCTCCTATATCAAGATATCTCTTTCAATACTCTTTCCCTCCATCTGGCCTGATCTCGATCCCTCATGTACCCAGAAGATCTCATCTATTTCTCCTTCTCAGGGAAATCCATGAGTTCCTCTTAGGGTCTTCCTTGTTACCCAGCTTCTCTGGGCCTGTGTATTGTAGCCTCCACATTTTGTAATAGCCAGAACCTGGAAATAATATAGATGCCCCAGCTACTACAAATAATGCTGCTATGAACATAGTTGAGCAAATGTCCTTATGGTATGATTTAGCATCCTTTGGGTATATGACCAAGATTTGTACAGTTTACTCTTGAGGTAGATGGATTCCCAATTTCTGAGAAACTGCCATACTGATCTCCAAAGTGGCTGTATAATAATAGTGAAGGAGGGTTCCCCTTACTCTACATGCTCTCCAACACAGGCTGTGGTTAGTGTTTTTGATCTTAGTTATTCTGACAGGTATAAAATAGTATCTCAGAGTAGTTTTGATTTGCATTTCCCTAATAGCTAGGGATGATGAACAATTCTTTAAGTATATCTTGGCCATTTGAGATTCATCTGTTGAGAATTTTCAGTTTAAATCTGTACCCCATTTTTTAATTGGATTACTTGGTATTTTGATGGCTAGTTTCTTGAGTTCTTTATGTATTTTGGGGCTCAGCCTTCTTTAAGATGTGTGATTGGTGAAGATCTTTTCCAATTCTGTAGGCTGCTATTTCGTCTTACTGACAGAGTCCTTTACTTTACAGAAGCTTTTCAGTTTCAGGAGGTTGGTCACATTTATTAATTGTCAATCTCAGTGTCTATGCTACTGTTGTTATATTCAGGAAGTTGTTTCCTATGCCAATGTGTTTAAGGCTGCTTCCCACTTTCTCTTCTGTCAGGTTCAGTGTAACTGGATTTATGTTGAGGTCTTTGATCCACTTGGACTAGAGTTTTCTGCATGGCAATAGATATGGATCTATTTGTATTCTTCTACATGTCAATATCTAGTTATGCCAGCATCATTTCTTGAAGATACTTTCTTTTTCTATTGTACAATTTTGACTTTTTTTTGTCAAAAATCATGTGTTTATAAGTATGTGGATTTATGTTAGGGTCTTCAATTTGATTCCATTGATCCACCTGTCTGTTTTTATGCTAATACCATGCTGTCTTTATTATTATAGCTCTATAGTAAAGCTTGAAGCCAGGTATGGTGATACCTCCAGAAGTTCCTTTATTATACAGGATTGTTTTAGCTATCCTAGGTTTTTTGTTTCTCCATATGAAGTTGAGTGTTGTTTTTTTCCAGTTCTGTGGAGAATTATTTTGGAATTTTGATGGGGATTGAATTGATTCTGTACATTGCTTGTAGACACTGGTGATAGGCCTATAGAATTTTATCAAAAACTTTTGGAACTAAATTGACTTTGAGTCTCAGAAATTTTATTTTATTTTATTTTTGGTTTTTCGAGACAGGGTTTCTATGTGTAGTTTTGTGCCTTTCCTGTATCCTGCTCTGTAGACCAGGCTGGCTCGAACTCACAAAGTTCTGCCTGCCTCTGCCTCCCAAGTGCTGGTATTAAAGGCATGTGCCACCACCACCCTGGCTAATTTATTTTATTTTGAAAATGGGTAGAATATGAGAGTCACAAGTTGCATAATGTTGTAAGATGACACCAGCAACCAGACATCAAATTTTTTCCATAACATGGTAAACACAATAGCTGGTTCTGTCAGCTCAGGAAGGGGAAGGCATTGTGGGTAAATGAACTATAAAGACAACTGAGATCTCACTCAGAATTGTGTGGATCCTGGAATTATGAATTTATAAAACTATAAATTTTGAAATTACATGGCTGGTCATTGGTGCAGTCATATCCTGGAAACTGTTAAATTGGTTTCTAACTCCATATCCTTGGTACTCCAACCACTTCAAAGGTTTCAAAGGAATGAATCCAAGGATCAGAGAGATTGGCTGTGAGAGATGTAAGCAGTAGAGAAGTTAAAACAAAGCTCAGAAAAAACAAAAAACAAAAAAAACAAAACAAAACAAAAAAACCTAAAAAACAAAGCTCAGTCTACTCTCAGACTCTTTCCATTTCCTGTATGTTGATGTCTTCTTTCATTTATGCTTAGTTACTTTTTTATTCTTGTTGGACACATGTAGATAAAAATTATCTATAAACTGTATTAGTCATCACGTTCCTGCAGAAAGTATTTTACCGAGAACCAAAACTAAGTGTGTGAGTTCTACAAAGTTTTGTTTAGTTGTTTAAAAGCACACCAAGATACAGAAATTAAAATTAAATTGTACCCACTTATAAATGAACACGATATTTCCTTTATTTAATTTCTATATGGAAGATTTTGGACATTAATCACTTTCATCAAAAATAAATGTACATGTTAACTAAATTTATTGGGAAAAAATTGTATCCTATAGGTCAATAAGTAACATAATCCTGAAAATATATTTTAGCATAACTACATATGTATAGCTGCATCTTATATAGGATAAAGAAGTTTTATTATGCAATAGAAATTGCTACAGATTCAAAATTTGAAAGCACGGGATCTGTTTACATGCAAACATGTGTGATTTGATGTAGATGCTTTATTTTCTGTGCAGTCTCCTTATGTCTAACATCCTGTTATCATGGCAAACTCTAGTGATATTCATCTTATTACATAAATTAAATTGTCTTAAAATTCATAATAGCATAAACCAACAGAATATCTTTTTAGAAATGCATTATTCACTTATAAGTAATGGAGACAATTTCAATTTGTACAAACTGAAGATCTTTTCTTATTGATGTTTAAAGTACGAATAAGTGTATTTATTTTAAAAAATAGCTTCATTTTCAAAATTAGGACAAAAGGAATTACTAACTTGACACATATTTCTAAGAACAGTATTCATCCCTGGTGCATGAGCTGGCTTTTTGCAGCCCACTACCTATGGTGGGACACCTTGCATAGCCTTGAGGCAGGGGGAGGGGACTTTGACCTGCCTTAAATGAATGTACCAGGCTCTACAGACTCCCCATGGGAAGCCATACCTTCTTGTAGGAGGGCATGGGGGGTGAGTTGGGGTAACACTGGAGGGGCAGGAGGAGGGAAGAGAGCGATCTATGATTGGTATGTATAATGAATAAAATTTTCTTAATAATAAAAAAATAGAACGGTAAATACCTTTGGTTTATTTGTCCAGAAAGTAAAATAGCAATGACAAACTAGTAAGAAAAGGATAATTTACATTTTACATTAAATAAGTTTAGTAAATTACTTTTACCATGACATGTCCATACAATGCAGTATCCATTCAAACAAAGACTTAACACCTTCCCCATACCCAAGTAAATACAGATGCATGTATTATTTGTAAATAAAATGTGACTTTATTTGTAATTGAATCAATGCAGTTTTCAGAGACTCTTTTTTTTTTTGGATGAAGAAAATCACCACATAAAATAAAAGATAAAGAAATAAATGTTGGCCAAATGTCTGTTATAATTTAGCCCTGCCCTGGGTTCTACAGCCACATAATTCCTTTAAGTTCACAAAGTGAACCTTCATATGTATTGTTAGCCCTGCTTTAGAGGTCCAGTGAACAGAAATGCTTTGGTATTTCACGCAGCCATCCCACGGAGGGCCTGGGATCCCAGCCTTGGTGCTTCAGGCAAAGATCAAATACACATTCTGCTAAGATGACAGCTTTTGCAATTTTTTCATTCTGTACAGTAAGAATTTTCTTCAAAGGTCTCCACATCTTTAGGAAGATCTACATTTCCAAGGATTTCAATATGTTCAATGCCTAATTTATGCAGTGTCTACAAAAAATGAGATATTTTAAGGAACGGGCTCAAAAGTAGTTATGCTTTCCTCCTAGAAAAATTATGGCAGCTATCCATTTAATAAGTAATTCAGAAAAGGTGGGGAAGGGAATGAGCCACATGGGGGTAAAGCATCCTACCTTTTTTTTTTTTTCAAAATTCAAAGATTTTGATTTCCTGTACTTCCTATACTTGTGACTAGAAAACAGTAAGTGTAACTCCAAGAAACATGTTCAGGAGGCATGCACATGTATTTACCAAGAACAAAGTAGTGAACATTATCTCTCTAGGTGGCCAGAAATGAGGATATCACAGCTACCATATTACACTCAGAGCGCCTCATTTAGACTAAATGAACAATAAAACAGTACTTCTAAAAAGTGTCTGGAGCTTGGGCAATAACTGTAAAATTAAGAAGTCAGTGGGACCAGATGTTTGTAATTACACTGAAATTGCTCAGAAGCCACTGAAAAATTGCTTGAGAAAAGGGGATAAAACTGAAGGCTGATCGATAGGCAAGAGATTATTTACCCGACAGTCTTATGTGAATTTTTAGGCGAATTGTTATCGTGAATTACACTGATCTTCAAAAAAGCATTTAGATCCTATCAGATGAGTAAAATGGTACCTTAATGTGGTTTTTCAAATTGCATGTAGTTCAACCAAGCTCTGTATTCCTGCCCATTTCCCCTTCTTCATTGGATGTTGTCATAGCATCCTTAATGGTCCTCTTAATGATAAATTTTATTACTAACCTATTTGAGAATTAATTTATGTAAGTATTTTATGGGCAGTCCTTTTGCATCAGGCTGGGTTCTAAAAGGCATGTATTTATTTAATTTTACCAATGGCCCTGTGAGATATGCTTGCTGTTACCACATCTCCATGTGAGGGGAAGGTTGGCTCTCAGGAGGAGCATGAAACCTGCACAGGTTTGCATAGCTCCTACATAACAGAGCTGGGATCTGAACCTGGAATCTGCTCTCCAAGTCCCTCAATCCCTCACAACACACAGACACACAGACACAGACACACACACACAGACACAGACACACACACACACACACACACACACACACACACACCACACGCGCACGCACGCACGCACGTGCGCACACACACTACCTAACCTCTACAGGGGCCTGAATAGTTCTTTGGTGTTGAGAAATGGTCACTCACTCTCCATATACCTCCAATTAAGCTTCCTGGTAGCCATGGTGACCTTTAGCTTACAAATGTAAACTAAGCATGGGAAGCCCTGACTGATTCTGTGAATGCCACAGTGACTTTGTGCTAAACACAGACACAGACTCTCATCCTATTTTCAGGAACCTGATTTCATCAGTGTTCTACATCTTACTTTGCCACTTTCTTCTGTATCTTTTTCACTCTTTTTCTTTTCTTTCTGTTTTTACAGGGTCTCACTCTATACTTTGAGCTGGCCTGGAACTCACATTGTAGCCCAGGTTTGCCTCAAACTCAAGGCAAACCTCCTGCCTCATCTTCCTGAGGGCTGGAATTCTAAGTCTGAATGCCCCCTTTCCTGTTGCCTGAGCTCCCTCTGCCATTTCATATTAGCTACATGATACCAAATGCCAGAATAATTTGGTAATATGGAAAACGATAGATAAACCTTAAATAACTACCACTCAAAATCATCACAATGTCATATTAGTAGTAACCTGTATACTTTGTTATCTTTTGCCATGGGTTATGTTCCTGACCTTGCTGTTCTATATACCCATCAACTGTTGAATGGTTCCTAAACTGCATTACTCAATAAGAGCTGGCATTGTACAGTTTTAAGTCTGGCTTCATAATCCATTGTGCTGAGGGCATTTCTAGTAAAACAGTCCCTGCATGTGCACTCCAATTAACAAGAAAATTTACGGCTGGAGAGTTTGGCACGGAGGTTAAAAGCCCTTGTGATTCTCCCGAAAGGATCTGGATTTGGTTCGCAGCATTCACATCAGGTGAATCACAACAGTTTTGAAGATCCATACCCTCCCCTGGACCCTGTAGGCCATGAACAATTGTATATATGCAAGGCACCTACAAATAGACATGAAATAAAAGTAAACCTTAAAATAAAAATCCTCATAGATTGAGAAACCTCTCAGTCAGTGAAATGTTTTCTATACAAGCATTGGGACCTGAGTTCAGAGCCCAGAGCCCCATAAAACCCTAGATGTGGTAGTTCCCACCTGAAATCCTAGGACCCAGGAAGCAGTGACAGGAGGTCCTTAGGGGTTACTTGCCAACCTGCCAAGCTGAACTGGTGAGCTCCACATTTGTATACATCACAGGATGATCAACTCAAACTAATTTGCCTCATATAGTTACCACACCTCATAACAGAACCCAGGAATCCAGGTGTGATCACTGGAAAGAGAGAGGACTGCAGACCTTTTACTTTCTCATTCCACTTTTATTATACCACTAAATTCAGAAATGTTGACATGAGGAATTTTGTCATGGTTTTGTAGTGGTATTTGCTCCCCCCATGATCTTGGGCTATAGGGCTCGAAGGGGGCTGTGTTTCCTGTCATTGTGTGTGACCTCTTAAAAGGATAAGGAGAAGGGTCACATGCCCTTCTTCCTGCTCCTGCTTGTGAGGTGGATTCCCTCCCTGTCAGATCAGAGGACAACTTCTGCTGTCTACTCCATTCTGTATTCATGAGTGTATTTCCTCAATTTATATCTTAATAAATCCCTATTACCCAATAAATAGACTCATGTGAATTGATCATAATATTATTCTTCTCTTTATTTCTTTCTATCCACAAATTCCTAAATGGATTCTAGTATGTGCAGAAACTATCTTTTTCCTGGGGTACTAAAATAGCTCCTACATGCTGTACCCACATCTCTCCTTGCTACAGTTCATTCTCCTATATGGATGGCTAAATATTTTAAAATTTAAGTGCAATGTGATCACAAAAGCCACCTACTTATGATTCCTTAAAATAAAAAGGAAGCCCCTTAGTCAGGTCCCTATACTTCAGCTTGGTCCTAACCTTCTCCTCCTGTTTCATCCCGAGTTTCCTTTACCAGCTCCCTCAGCTCCAATTCCAACATTTCTCTCCGATTTCATATACACAAAAGCAAAATCAGTATATTCATACCTTTCCCAAAAGTCTCCTCATCTATGATGTTCTTCCTTCAAATGACCCTTGAGATCCCCAAACAAGTATTCACTTCTTCATTCTAACTTTATGCCGTTTTAGCATAACTAGCACTTCTCTCTAGCAATCCTCACAAATTCAATTTTACCCTTTGTTTGTATTTAGGTATTTAATTAATGGTTATTTCTCCAACTAAACCATGAATTCAAGAACCATATATTGCCAGAGTTATAAGTATAAGGTTGCCAGTAATAGACATTAAACAACTATTTTTTAGAATCTTAAATGGAAAGCTATATAATCTCAATTGTACAGATTGATAAAAATTACTAAATATCATAACACTGTCATGATGAAATAGTTAAAAAATACTACAAATAAGATAAACTTGAAAAATTCAAAGAATATAACTAAAGTTCAGGACAAAAATTTTGTTAGAATTAGAAAATAATTGTCTTAATGATTTTCAGAGCCTAAAGATTCTTCACCTTCTCAATTTCAATGACTATTGGGCTAGTGAGATAGCTCAGCAGGCCAAGGCACTTATTGTAAAGCCTGACAAACTGCATATGATCCCCCTGGTCCCTCACTGTGGAAAGAGAAAGCCAACTCCTTCAAGCTGTCCCTCTGACCTCCACCCATATGACATGGCATGTACGTGTACATGTGTGTATGTGGGCATGCAACACACACAAACACACATAAAAATGTCAAAAGAGAACTACATATGTAAAGTTAGGAAAAACTATATATTTATACAATGGATTATTACTTAGCTAAAACAATAACATTGGGAAATTTGCAAGCAAATTGATGGAATGAGAAAGAAAATCATCCTGAGTGAGGTAACCCAGACCCAGAAATAAAAACATGGTGTGTATTTGCTGTAAAGTAAAGGATAATCATGCTATAATCCGTAGATTCAGAGAGGCTTGGTAACAAGCAGGGCCCAGAGGTGTGCGGCATCTCTCTCCCTGGAAAAGGGAAATAGAAGAAGTATCCTGGGTGGACTTGGAGCAGGTGAGGATGGGAAACTGAGGGCTCATGTTGAGGGGTGAACGAAGGAGGAAAGTACTAAAAGAAAAGACTGGAAGGGGAAGCATTTTGGGGTCAGGTAGGCGGTAGATATTTGGGGTTAGAAACCTGATGCAAGGAAAATCTACAAAGATGACCCCAGCTAAGACTCCTAGCAATAGTGGATATGTAGCCTGAACTGGCCATCTTTTGTGATCAGATTGCTGACTACCCCAATTGCCATCAGAGAACCTTCATCCAGTAAATGATGGAAACAGATGCAGAGATATCACAGCCTAATATTATGCTGAGCTTGGGGAATCTTGCTGAACAGAGGGAGGAAGGAATACAGGAGACAGAGGGTCAAGGACATCACAAGAAAACCCAAAGAATCAAATAACCTGGCCTCATAGCAGCTCACAGAGTCTGAACCAGCAACCAGGGAGCCTGCATGGGATCCACCTAATCCCTCCGCATATATGTGACAGTTGTGTAGCTTGGTCTACTTGTGGGACTCCTAACAATGGGAGCAGGGGCTGTCCCTAACTCTTTGGCTGGCTCTTGGGAACCTATTCCTCATACTGGATTGCCTTGCCTAGGCTTAATACAAGGAGAACTGCTTAGTCTTACTACAACTTGATATGCCATACTTTGTTGCTACCCATGGGGTGACCTTCTGCAAGCCACAGAAAAATGGAATGTAATTCAGCTACTATCACGAAAGCTACTACATGGAAAAGTCAAGGACTTCTCCAAAGGTCAAGCCATGGCTTAAGAAGTCTTGGTGATATTTTAGCTTTTGTATATATATTAGCTGGATCCTACAGTGATTTTCTTGTAATGCTATGAGTGCTTCCAAGAACTCCTAACAGTGTATTTATCTAAAATACCTATTAAGCATCCAAGGCCAAAGGAAACACCACCTGTCTCCTAGGTCAGGAGGATAGCTTTATTTGTTGTGCAATTTAGGGTGGAACCCTCCTTCCTTACAGCGTTACTAATAGACTCCTAATTTCTTACTTAACCACTTACAGAAATGTAGATTGAGGCACATTAATTCCTTTCTTGACTAACCAATAATTAACACTCAAAAATAAAGTCACTGCCTGAGGAAAATTCTTACCTGCCTTTATGACCCCATAGGAATTCAAGCCTGGTGACCTTGCTCTGCCAGATGATTGCGTTGGCTTGGGTTTATAACTGATCACCTCAGATACTGAGGGGAACTGGGGTATAAGGAGAACAAAGAGAGGATATTGAGGATTTTGGCTGGAGAGGACTTTTGACTAGAGAACTGGAGGTCAGGATGGAAGATGAGGAACAGCCAGACAGGAATGTACTAGATGGGTAAGAACGAGATGAGAAGGACCTAGGTGAGGCAGAACTAAGGTGAGAGAATTAAGATAGAACTTAGAGGGGACAGTAGATAAATATAGAGAGAATTAAACAGAAAGGAACTAGGCTTGAGTACAGAATTGTAGCTGTGTAGATAGGATTTTATCTCAGAGGAATAAAGTAGACAGACAAAGAGCTTAGTATACTTAGATTCATTTTCCAAAAATAAATCTCGATGTTTGTAGTTTAACTTCTGAGCCAATGGGAAGTATATTATTAAGGCTGGTCCTTTAATAATATACAAGCATGACCTGCCCTTTTCTGAACAGAAACAGAGGAGGAGTGGATTGAGGGGCAGGGGTCAATAATCCCTAGGTCTCATCCTTTAGGAGGAGGGTAAGGGGGGCGGGGAAGGGGAAGGGGAAGGCTGGGGGTGGGGAGTTGGAGGAGGGATGAGAGGTGGATATGCGGTTAGTATGTAAAATGAATAAAAAAATTCTTAATAAAAAAAGAAAAGAATCCCTAATAATCCTGCCTCCATAGCACACAACCATCTGTGGGCCCATTGCCATAACACGAGTTTCTTTAGTAAAATAGAGCATAGCATGAATTTCCTGCAATTCCTGCTCCTCTTTGTTGGCCACTGGCTTCAGACCCAGTTTGTGAAATGATCAGGGGTGTTGATAGAAAATTAGTAAGACGGTGACTTGTCATGGAGGTGGCAGGGACATGTGGCATTTGTTCCCTTTTTAAACCATGTCCTTGACCTGGAAGTTCTTAGGAACAAACGATGGGTCACTCTATTTCTAAAGGAATGCCGTAGAGGCGTGATTTACAGTTCCTTTATGAGCATGTGTCAGACTACATGATGCATTTATTTATTGAAGACCCAGCCCTCCTTGGCTTTCATTTTAAACATCTCTGTCCCTACAATTCCTTCTACTCTGCAACATGCATATGCCACTGCAGAAATGTACAAGGTGTGATAAACCCTGCTGTATTGCATTCTAGGTATTTGCCAACTGTCGTGAACTGACTCTGGAACATTCCTCACACCCTGATGTGTTGGAAGAGTTGGTCTCCAGGTGGTGCTCCTTTTTGGAGTTCGTTGAACCTTTGAAACACATGGCTAGACCAGCAGAAATAAGTCACTGGCAATAGACCTTGAAGGTCATATCTGCTCCAAGTGCCAGCATGAGCCGATCAGTCATGATATGAACAAGCTGCGTCATGTGCTCCTGCCACCGTGTCCTCTTTACCGTGATGGACTGTGATCTGAAACCTGAGCCCCAGTAAGTACTCCTTCCCAACTGTCCCATCAGGTCTCTTGTCACACTGACAAGAAATGTATTTAATGTGGCAATTGCAAGAGGTACTAAGTTTTAGTCCAGGTTTGGGTGTGGAGTTGTAGATGTTATTGGACATGGGACAGAATCTATGACCACTTCACAAAAAATTCCTCATGAAATGACAAGGGACCTCTGGTGCCCGGAGCTCTCACTGTGGTTCTGGCAAAACCCTGTTGTCAACTGTTGGCTCTAAGACTGCGACACCTTCACACTGTTCCCTTCCCTTTCATAAACACGATAAAGCTCATGGTGCTCACAACACAAACAGCATCACTTTGTTCTCTAGTTTCAGGCCTCTTGGACTCACACCTATTATAAAACTGTTAGAGTTTAACCTAGCAAAAGTAGGAGAAGTAAGAGAATTTTCTTCATATTTCACACATCTTCATATTTCCAGATTAATTTACAACTTCAATCTCCATACTAACTTACACTGACACTTTGGGATGGAAAGACAATTATAACTTCAATTATTTTGTTGGATATTTTATATGAAACATTTCACAGCTAACCCAGCATGGGTTAGTGTGTTGGATGCTTTAATAGATGAAGACATAGTGACTGAGAATTTAAACAGTTGGTGTCAACCAAGCAGGTGACATGTAGCTAAATGTTCTTCTTCACTCACATCTAACCACACTCGAATGCCTCACTGTGTTTGAATTCAGCTTAATAACAGATAAAAGGGTTGATGTGGATCTGAATGTTCCCTCAAAGTCCTTGTGTTCAAGGCATAGTCTCTGACACATCAGTGTTCAAAGATGGGGACTTTAGAAGGTGATTGAATCATAAATGCTCCGACCACATCAGTGGATTAAGTCTGCTTACAGAAAAATCATCTAATGGGTTTGAGGGATTAAATTTGTTATTAACAGGAGCATGCTCCTCTCCGATCACCCGCTGCTATGTAGTGCACGGTCTCTGCCACCTACTCCTGCCAGTTTGAAGTCCTGCTTTAACAAGAGCCTGTAAAATGCTTTACCGCAGCACAGACATTGACAGTTGGGAAACAAGGAGTTAAAATAAATTGATCCTCATTTCCAGTTGCTTATCTCAGGAACTTTGTCTCAGCAATCGACAAAAAGTTGACTTTCTTGCCTACAGATACACGAGGATGTTGGGAATTTAAGAAAGTGATTGTCTTTCTAAGGTTACATCAACCAAATTCAGATCATCATCACATAGAAACAATTGATGTGGTTTTAAAAACCCAACAATTGATGGTCATGAAATCAGTCTTAGATGATGAACGAAGCTGACCACTTTCCATCCCCATTCTCTATTCCATAATTAACACTGTCAGAGCATAACTGATGGTGAAGTGGGATGAGCAAAGAAGCAGTTGAAGCATGCCAAAAGACAGTAACACCGAGAAGTTTCATGATAAGAATAGCAATTCCCGTCAAGCCTTGAGGAAAATTACATTTTGTTTTTCAAAATTGAATAAAACCACAATCAACCATACTTGAAGATAAACTATCTTAAATTATTTCCATGAATTAGCAATAGAAAGTGAGAAAATAAAAGAAGCCAGCCCAGAGCCAATATGAAAGATGGAACCTCAGAATTTTTTGTAAGGGCAGCATCTCTTCAGGTAAATCTTTTTTTCAATTTCATAATAGTATGAAGATGAAAACTAAAACCAATAACAATTTGAAAGGATGGAAAAATAAAAGATGCATGCAAACAAATCATCAAGTCAGACTAAATTAGTGCATATAGTTCAATTTTGATAATTATAGTAAACATCATAATGTCTAATTAAATTAAGACTTTTGACACGTAGGACTAGGGATTCAACTCAGTGGATAAAGTTATTGCTTGCTCAAGCATGAAAACTGAGTTGGCTTCTTGGGCCCAAATATAATGTCTGGTGTGGTAGAGTAAGTTTATGATCTCAGTTGGGGAGGTGGAGGCAAAAACATCCCTGAAGCTCACTACCCTAATTGGAGAGCCCTGGTTTCCATGAGAGGAGGCACTGTATGAAGAATCAAGGTAGAATTCTCCTGAGTAGTGATGTCCAAAATTGAACTCCAGCCTACAAACAGGTGTTTACATTTGTACATCCCCCGCACAAATGGAGTATTTTGATATATCAACAATATCCATTTTTTAGCAGCTCCCATTTCTCTTTCCCCCTTTCCCCTGGTAGCCAAATATCTATCTTTGCTCCCATGAGAATAATTATTATAGATACCCTATATAAATGCAATAGAACAACATTTGCCTTTTCTGTGACTGGTTTATTACACTTAGGATAATGTCCTCTCTCATATTATTTTCTTCTTTCCTTAAAGTCTCAATAATTTTCTGTTGCACCAAAAGATACTAAAATTCATCGTGGTCGTTATTTGTGTGTGTGTCACGTGCATGTGTGAGTACAGGCATGTGAGTGCCACAGTCACAGTAGGTGTGTGAAGGTCAGAGAACAACTCTCAGGAGTCGGTTCGCTTCGTCCATCATGGGTTCTGGGGTTGAACTCGGGTCACCATGTTAGGGTGGCATGCGCCTTTCCTCACTGAGCCACAGTGTCAGCCCCTGTGTGCTGCATTTTTAATCTGTTTACATTGTTCTACAGCATTGTGCCGGGTTTAGTTTTAATGACCCTTTTAAAACAATTGTTTTTAACTTTATGGATGCAATCTGAATGCTACAGGAAGAAGGAAATGAAGCTTGACAACTAATGAAGTCTTCACATTTGGTTGTTTTTTATGTCTATTGATACCACTTACATGTTCTCCCTTTCTTCATTTTTCAAAGAAACCCAGGGTATCGGTCATTTTGGACATCAGTTATGTATTCTATCTTCCTTTTTTATACACAAAATGTAATGCAGCAGAATAGGGAATAAAATATTTCATTTAAGGCTCCCTCTTCTCATCTGACTGTAGGTCCTGTTAAGCTGACGACAAAACTTAGCCAATACACTTACGTTTTATGAACACATATGCTCAAGCCCCAGAAATAATTTAGGAAGACAAATTCGTTGGTTGGTAAATTGATCAGTTGTTGATAAAAAAAAAAAAAACCCACACAATTTTAATTTCTCCCTCAGCCATGAACACTGGATTTTTTTCTCCCATTTTCATATATATATAAATTTACCAGAAGGAAATGATTTTGAAAAGTGCTGGAGGTTCTAGCTATTTTGGGAGATAACTTAATCTGAAATTCTTATGACTCCTACATTTTCACTGCTTTTTAGGTGGAAGTGGAAGATGGCCTATAAGTTGTAGAAAAAGAGTGGAGAGCCACTTGTACCATGCACCAAAGCACAGGCCCCTTTTCCTGTTAGGGCCACTCTTTTCAAATGAGCAAACAGGTCCAGGATGGTTGTGTGAGCAGCAAAGAGATGCACAAAACAGCTAAACCAGCCCTGATCTCAAGAGGACAATGGCTATCACTGACATACCTCTTCCATGCCTGGAAGAAGAAGAGGAATTAGCCCTCAAAATCATATGCAGATATTTAGCCTGCATGATTCCTGACCATTAGATGCATACCCCCTCACTCTGCTTATGTGCGACGAATCTCCCAAGCACTTGACTAAGAAAGATTCAAAGCAATTTCTGAAACACCATCTCATCTTCAAAGTGGCTTGGTGAAGGGGTGGGATTTTCAGCAGTGACTTAAATTAAGAGACGAGATTCCCCCATTTTTGCTCTGTAGCATAGGCCCAGGAAGACAGAAAAACCCATGGTAGTCATTAATAATATGAAACCCAAATGAAAGCCATTGACTGCCATCTCACAGGACAGATTACAGACACCACGCTGTGGCAGCAGCTTCTCGGCCACTGTTCATTTTGTGTGACTTATGCATTTTCATATGTCATTTTAAGTCACCCACAGAGCAGGAAACTTTACATGCATAAGGACATTGCCAGATCTCCTTATTTGTCTTTCATCATCACAGTGGGAGTCTTTCCTGGGTCTCTGGACAGTTGCATAAAGGCCCAGTGTAAAGAGATAAAGGTAATAATGGATGGCATCATGTTTAGCAACATAAAAGAAGCGAAAGCAACATTCCCACTCATAGACTAGTTCTCCCAGCACTACTTTGGCAACTCAATCGAACATTGTAAATTCCCACTTCTACTCACACATCCTTACTGAAGGGGATGTAAACAGCCATGTTTATGTGTAAATTAATTAGGAAAACAATCGCATCAGAGGCCCCAGTGGACACAAGTAATATGTCTTGCCTCCTCTCAGCAGACAGGTTAATAGCTTGGCCTTGCCTGGTTTCCCACTTTGCTTAAACTAATGTCCAAGTGGCAAATAGATTGTATCCGGGCAGTCCAGTTTGGAGTTCCATTTCTAAGATGCACTGTGTCTAGCCCAGAGCAATATAGAAATGTTAAGATTCGGGGGGGGGGGTAAATTCAACTTCTGAACACTTTAATTGAAGCCACAAAAATCTTAATTCAAAATGTTTGAGCAGTTCTGGAAAGGGATTTGTACAACATTTTGCTTCCTTCCTTACTCTTTAAAGTAAACACAAAAATGATCAAACAAACATCTTCTAAATGTGAAGGTTTTCATAGGTTATATGAAGATATAAATATAATGTGATTATAATAAAAGTAAATGTAATTTAAAATATAAAAGTAAACATAGTATAAATAAAATTATATATGTGTATATGTATATAAAATTACACATAATTTTATTTATACTTTACTGTATGAACTATAATACACATTAAATATACATTTCAAAATTTGAATGTAATCCTGATATATTGATGGTCAGGATGCATTACAAGGAGAGATTCTACTTGAACAATGGAGAGTCACTGTGAGCAGAAATGGGATTTGAAGCTCTTGAGAGAGAAGCACAGGATCTGGGGTGGGAAACCCTACCTAGCCCACTCTAATCCCAGCCCTCCTTCCTTCCACATTCAGAGAGCTGAAAATTATTTTTTCCATGAAGCTTCAGAGCTAGGGTTCCAGATGCAAATTAAACCCTATCAATTGCATTTTTTCTTGCAGTTAATCGCTTGTGTGATAGTTGCTGTTGGCAGTTAAGGTTTTAAAACTGTAAAGATGCTAGCAGCAATGTTGGAACACCTGATGTCTAGTCTGGTAGATAAGAAAGGCAATTGTGATAGTGTAAGTGAGGGATCTGGGGTCTTTGGAATGATCTGAGTATTTCTTTTGCTGGGTAAGTTGGTATAATTCTGTGAGTCTGTCCACAAAGCTCAGTCAAAAACTTCTTCTAACCTTCCAATGGTTAAATTCTTGCTTACATAACTTTCTAGTGTCATTTGATTTCTACACTGGACTCTGAGTGATAAAGAGAATAGATCTGATACCTCTTAGTTAAATTTCTCATTCTTAGGACCAACAGGATTTTCTAGGTACAACGTTCAAAGAAACTGCCAAATCCAAAGTGCAAGGCTGGAAGGCTGGCCTATTTGTCAATTACAAATCCCAAGTCAGGCTGCCCAACCAAAGTTGTTAGACGAAAGGAAATATTCCAGAATCACACTGGGAAAGCACAGAAAAGGCGTGGAGGAACTAACGGCACTGTGGTTTGAGTATGAAGACTTACCCATAGGCTCATGAGTTTAGACACTTGGTCCCAAGCAGTTGGAACCATTTTGGAATATTGTGAAACCTTGCTAGAAGAAGTGGATCACTGGGGATGAACTGTGAGGCTTCTTAGCTGGCTCATTCCTAGCTTTCTTATTGTGGATACAATGTGACCAGCTGCCTTACACTCCTTTAGCCATGTCTTCACTGACAACAGTGAACTGTATCCCTTTGAACTGTGAGCAAAAATCAATCCTTCCTTCTTTACTTTGCTTTGGTCTGGTATTTCTGTTACAACTGTGAGAGAAGTAACAAATATAACCAGAATTCCATCCCCGCCCCCGCAATTAAATTCTCTGATGTTGTAGAGCTTGAACCACTTAAAAGATTCATGATAAGTGAGTACGGCATTTGAGTGTGAAGGCTTTTATTCACATACTACAGTCCCGAGTCAGTCCTGGTTGAGGGCAGTGGGTTCCATTCAGGTTTTGTCAACAAAACTTTCAAGTGAAGGCCAGGAAAGAATGGTAGCAGAAACATAAAATAAGTTACTGTGAGGAAAGAACAAAGTGAAGACTTGGGAGCCAAATGTAATAAAACGATGGCACAGGGACATGCTTTCCAGTCAGGGGAAATGGCTGCTACATTGGTGATGTCTTGCATTAGAGGTATAGAATAGGTATAGAACTGTGGGACTGCAGGACAGATTTGGACTTAGCAATGTACAAAGTAAGGGCTATGGTTTCAAGGGTAGACTTTGCTTTGGGTTGTATGATCATGAATAACGCCCCCCAATTTTCTGGCATCTCTTATTTATTTAGTATGGATAATAATAGCTCTCTTCCATGATACATGTAATTGAGATGAGAATAAAATGAGCTAATGTCACAGGGTTATGAAAAATTAAGCTGTTTTCTATGTTGCTAAAACTCATGTGACAAAACCAGAAATGTTGAGTTCAAAACTCTCCAGAACTTAAGAAAAATAAATTTGGTCTCAGTCATTTTAAAGTTAGACTCAACATATTATTTATTGTTTCTACCCTGCATACACATGCTCTGGGTGACTTTTATATGAACAATAATAATAAAAAAGGGACAATGAGGTGTGAGGTAGGTTATTTTATTGAGAAGAACAACTGAATAAAGTTAAAGCAATTTAGGCATTTCAATGGAAATAGAAGAATTATGGAGGAATGATGTGTTTCAGTTGACTGCACACACCCCTGTGAAGCATTAGTCAAAGCTTTCCTGAAGCGATTATGGGAAAGGAAACACAGTGAACCACAATTTCATCATCTCGTCTATGTCCACAAATGAGCAGGTGCAACACTTGAAAATCTTGTCGTTATTTTTCAACCATTCTGATAAACAACAATAACAAAAAGCAATGAAATTTGCAGTCCTACTACATTAAAAAAAAAAAACTGGCTTGCAATGGTGTTTATACTTCAGTCCTTTGTTTCTGAGAAGAAAGAGACACTATGTGTTTTACCAAGAAGAGGAACCAAAAGCTTGTACTTTTAAATCAACATCTGAGTTAATTCTGCATTTGACACTGAAACAAAGGCATGTGAAAAACAAGCTTACTTTAGGCCCAGAGGTGTGGTGATAATAATGGTCCTAAGGAGGCATGCCCGATAAAAGCCTGCCAATATCTTTAATAACCAGGAAATTCTGCAGACTACTCTCCTCCTTTCCTAATCATTTCGATAATGCATCAAAAGTAGGGCATACATAATTCAATTTGCTTGCTAAGTGTTTTGAGAAAACAAAACTGTTTTTCACTTTTTAGAACTTAAGTCAGTATCTTTATACTACCTTTTCCTTAGAGGCACACACTCAGATCACTACAGCGTTCTGGAGAAGTCCATATATATTACTATTATAGATATTAATCAGCAGTTCATAGATATGTTAACATGCTTAATACTCATGTTAATTGCATTGCTAGACATAAGTTTTATTATAATACCTAATATTATTTTCATCATGTCTCATAATTACATAGGAACAGATAGGACAGAATTCAGAGTTTTTGAAATATTAAAGTAAAACATCTTTCTAGACAGCCATTTAAGTGAGTAAGTAAAGTAAGTCATACACAGTTTGGTACATATAAAACAGGAGGATTTCATTTTCATTTTACAAAAATTGAATGGCTGGGTTAAAAAGGCTTAACATTATGATTAGAAATAGTTTAGGATCTGACTTAGTAACTGGGAAATGTACTTAAAATATTTTCTCCTGAACTTCTCTATCTATGGGTGGGAAAACAGTGTAACAATTGTCGCCTGCAGAAAAACCTAGAAGTGAACTTAGCTCAGCACAGTTCTTCCTAGCTCGCTCTGGTGATAGCTATTTTTTTTTTGTGGTGATAGCTATTTATGGTGCAGTGAGACTGGGTAAAAGGTTTCTTCTCTTTCTGGTACTAGAAAATCCTATGAACTCCTCTTAGTCATCTATTTTAGAGACTGTTAAAAGATGAGCCCTACTTGTGAGTCATAATGTTCCAAATAAGCAAAGAAAGAGATAATAAAGAATGAGAAGAATTCCCTTGGCTGAAGCTAAAAGTCTTGGAGTAGTGGTCCTCAGCAGCAGGAATTGTATCCCACCTAAACAGCAATAATAAGTGGACCACTGTCAACATAAATCTCACAGAGTAACTGGAAAATAATTTGAAGAGGTCTGATTTCAGATGGACAAATTCAAACTAAGCTGCTGAAATGTGAGTTTTAATTATTGTTCTGCATATGCCACAGAACTATATTGGAGAGATGAGGATGCATGGTGGAGAAAATTAAAGCACCATAAGCTTAAATACAAGACAATTATAATGTGCTTAGAATCACAGATGCATGAAGTGACTTACTTAATGACACTATTAGTTAGTGATAGATTCAGAATTATACATATCATTTTTTATGAATCATAAGAGCAGCACTTGAAACCAAAATTACTGAATTCTAGATCTATGGACTTTTCTAAAGTTGGCCAAACATTCCAAGTCTTGTTTGTCCATACCTGCACAAGTATAAAGTCAAAGAGATTTGTTCAACTTGAGATAATTAGGAGCAAAGAAACAGAACACAGAAATGATGCCAAGGTGGTAAACTAATATGGTATTGAATGTTATCATACTAACTCAAATTTATGTATCAAAGTTTTAAAAAAGTTGAAGTCCTAACAAAGAACATTTAATAATGATAAACCATCCAAACTGCAAGAAAACAGAAATAAAACTTCATGTAGTTAATAACACTATTTCAAAGTATTGAGAACAAAATTAAAATGAACCTATAACCATAGTTGAAAGTACTGGCACATCTCTCTGTAACTTGTTCAAGAAGTAAACAATAAAGCAGTAAAGACACATGATTCAAAGAAAATGAAATACGTCCCTAATAATTGAAAAAAATTATAGTCTTTAATTATACATGGAAAGTTCATCAGAATTATTATTTGGTGAGGTATAAACCAATTTTAACAAATTTCAAATTATATAAATCAATATTAAAATGATAATGATTAAATTTCCCCAAACTGAAAGCTAAGAAATGTACTTTAAACATACATTTTCAGAAGAATCTCAGCTGGGGACATCTGCTACTCAGGTGCAGGCCAGGCTAGTCAGAACAAGCAAGAGTCCCACCTGTACTCGGAACTCTCCCACTCCCTTGGTTCAGAGCCAAGCTTCCAAACCACCTGCCCCCACTGCTGTGACCCCATTCCTACCTGGGTGGATAACCACTGCTCAGCAGCAGCCCGCGTCACTCAGAAGAACAGAAATTCCCTGCTGGACCAAAGGCCATTCTAACTACCAGAAGTCCATTTCTTAACTCTGAAGAGATCCCCCTCCCTGGACCAGAAGTCACACCAGCTGCCAGAAATATAGACCACAAGATCAACAAAGAAACGGAAAGCAAGAAATAATGTGCCCATCGAACAAAAACAAACTCTAAAATCAGCTTCTAGACCTATAGTCATCCCAAACTCAGACGACGACATGCCAGAGTAAGAAAAAATCAACAACAGCCAAGGCAATATGGCACCACCAGAACCTGTCTATCCTACTACAGCAACTCTGGGATATTCCAACATAGTTGAAACACAAGAAACAAACAATAAAACAACCTTAAAACCAACTTTATGAAGATGATAGAGGTCCTTAAAAGAGGAAGTGAATAAACCTCTTAAAGAATCTGGGAAAATACAAACAAACAATGGGAGGAAATGAATAAATCCTTTAAAGAAAGCCAAGGACAAAACAAACAGGTGAAAGAAATGAATAAAACCCTTCAAAGAAAACACAAACTGAGGGAATCCTGAAGATGGAAAACCTAGGTAAGTGAATAGAAACTACAGAAGCAAGGATCACCAACAGAATACAAGAGAAAGGAGAATCCTAGACATAGAAGATACGATAGAAGAAATTGATACACCAGTCAAAGAAAATACTAAATCTAAAAAGGTCCTGACAAAAACATCCAGGAAATCTAGGACTCTTAAAAGACTAAATTCAAGAATAATAGGAAAAGAAGGAGAAGACTCCCAGCTCAAAGGCCCAGAAAGCATTTTCAATAGAATCATAGAAGAAAATTTTCCTAACCTAAAGAAGGAGATGCTTATAAAGGTACAGGAAGCTTACAGAACACTGAATAGATTGGACAAGAAAAGAAATCCTCCCACCACATAAAAATCAAAACACTAAACACACAGAAAAGAAAAAATATTAAAAGCTGCAAGGGAAAAAGACCAAGTACCATATAAAGGCAAACCTATCAGAATTACACTGGACTTTTGCACAGAGACTCTAAAAGCCAGAAGGACCCAGACAGATGAGCTGTAGACTCTAAGAGACCAGAGATGCCAATCCAGGCCACGATAGTCAACAAAACTTTCAGTCACTATAGATGGAGAAAATAAGATATTCTATGATAAAATCAAATTTAAACAATACCTATCTACAAATCCAGCCATACAAAAGGTACTAGAAGGAAAACTTCAACTCAAGGAAGTAAACTATATCCATCAAAACACAGAAAATAAATAATCTCACACCAGTAAAGCCAAAAGAAGTGAAACACACACACACACACACACACACACACACACACACACACGCACACGCACACGCACACGCACACTACCACCACCACTAAAACAACAGGAATTAACAAACATTGGTTATTAATATCTGAAAATATCAATCAACTAAATTCCCCAATAAAAACACATAGACTAACAGAATGGATGTTAAAACAAGTCCCATCCTGCTGCATCCAAGAAACACACCTCAACACCAAAGATAGATGTTACCTCAGAATAAAGGGTTAGAAAAATATTTTCCAAGCAAACGGACTAATGAAACAAGCTGGTGTAGCTATTCTAAAACCTAAAAAACAGACTTCCAACTAAAATTAATCAAAAGAGATGGGGAAAGAATCTTCATGTTCATCAAAGGAAAAATTAACCAAGATGATGAGAGGAGCAAGCAGATGCCATAACAAGCTGCTCAGTCTTCTCTCAAAGATCAGGCCTCAATTTCAGTTTCCTGAGACTGAGCAAGCAGTTTCTGAAGGAGCCACAAATAAAGGGAAATTAATCACTGGTGCCCCTGGCCACAGGGACAAGGGAGATAGGATACACCAAGCCTGGCCACTGAGCCGATACCCTCGGTCAGTGCATACTAGGCCAGCCAGCCTCCACAGAGGCTCAAGGACAAAGCCTGAGGTTTGTCCAGGCCTGACTCAAAATGGAAAATTGTAGCCCCAACCAGTCAGTGACTAGCCCTGGCTAGTGAGAAATACTAATATGATTGTCACTTGCTTAAGCCAATTCTATCTAAAGTGACCTAGGAACTTTCCTTCTGCTTTGCTTAAAAAGAGCCCACATGCCAGGCAGTGGTGATGCCTTTAATCCCAGCACTCGGAGGCAGAGCCAGGTGGATCTCTGTGAGTTCAAGACCAGTCTGGTCTACAGAGCGAGATCCAGGACAGGCACCAAACCTACACAGAGAAACCCTGTCTCAAAAAAAAAAAAGAGCCCACATATCCCTCTCAAGGTCTTTACCATTTTGCCTTTGTATGGGATGGCAGGCCCCAGCATGCTGGAATAAAATGCTCTTGAGAATTGTATATGTGGATGCTGGTCTTTTGTAGGACTTCTCCAGGACCCTAACAGATGACATCTAAATTCTGAACATCTATGCCTGAAATGCAAGAGCACCCATATTTGCTAAAGAAAGATTACTAAAGCTTAAACCACACATTGAACCCCATACATTAATAGTGGGAGACTTCAGTACTCCACTCCTTCCAATGGACAGGTCATCCAGACAAAAACTAAGTAAAAATAATGGAGCTAACAGAAATATGACTCAAATAAACCTGACAGATAGCTACAAAACATTTCACTCAAACACAAAAGAATATACCTTTTTCTCAGCACTTCACAGAACTTTCTCCAAAATTGACCAGATACTCTGTCACAAAGAAAGTCTCAACAGACACAAGAACATTGAAATATCTCCCTGCATCCTACTGGACAACCATGTATTAAAGCTGTATTTCAACAACAACAGAAAGCCTACAAACTCATGGAAACTGAACAACTCTCTATTGAATGACTCCTGGGTCAAGTCAGAAACAAAGAAAGAAATTAAAGACTTCTTAGAATTCAATGAAAATTAATGCACAGCATACCCAACTTACAGGACACAAGGAAGGTGATGTTCTGAGGAAAGTTCATAGCACTAAGTGCCTTCATAAAGAATTTGGAGAGATCTCATACTAGCAACTTAACAGCACACCTAAAAGCTATAGAACAAAAAGAAGAAAACTCACTCAAGAGGAGAATGCAGGAAATAAACTGGGGGCTGAAATCAATAAAATAGGAACAGAACAATACAAAGATTCAATGAAACAGAGAGGTGGTTCTTTGAGAAAATCAACAAGATAGGCAAACCCTTATACAAAATAAGTACAAGGCAGAGAGAGAATATCCAAATTAACAAAATCAGAAAAAAGTAGATTCAGTTTGCTAGTATTTTATTGAATATTTTTGTATCAGTGTTCATGAGGGAAATTGGTCTGTAATTCTCTTTCTTTTTTTTAGTCTTTGTGTGGTTTGGATATCAGGGTGACTGTGACCTCATAAAATGAACTTGGCAATGTTTCTTCTCTTTCTATTTTGTGGCATAATTTCAGGAGTATTGGTATTAGCTCTTCTCTGAAAGTATGGTAGAATTCTGTGCTAAAAACATTTAGCCCTGGGCTTTTTTTTTTTTTTTTTTTGGTTGTGAGACTTTTAATTTCTGCTTCTGTCTCATTAAGGGTTATAGGTTTATTTAAATTATTTATCTGATCTTGACTTAACTTTGGTAAGTGGTATCTATCAAGAAAATTGTCTATTTCTTTTAGTTTTTCGAATTCTGTTGAGTACAGGTTTTTGAAGTATAACCTAATGATTCTTTGGATTTCCTCAGTGTCTATTGTTATGTCAGCCATGAAAACCCAGTGTTTTAGTGTTCTACTTACATGAAAGGTCTGGAAAAGGAAAATTTAGAGCTATTAATTAGAGTAGAAGTTATCTACACAAACAGAGTGACTACTGGTTGGGAGAGCTGGCAGAATCCGATAACGTGTCTGTTTCTTTGGGGGATGCTGGGATTTATTAAAATTACCATATGTTGATTGTTGTACAATTATATATGCACACTACAGCATAGAACTGTACATTCTAATATCTCAAATTAATGCATTTCAGATATATCTCAAGTGAGCTGTTAAATAACAAATGTACAATAAGAACCTGATTAAGTGTTAAGTTTGTGCTTTGGAAAACACCCACCATATCTGAAAAGAAAAGGTGACATTATTATAAATTCTACAGGCATTAAGAGAACATGATGATCAACTTCATGTTAGTAAGCTTTGTTATTTAATTATCACATGTGCAAAGTAGACATAGCTCTAAAAATAACTTAAAGCTGACGACACAAATAAATGAAGTTCTTTTTTCACATTTCTGAAGTTTGCTGAACTCTTTATTTGCTTTCACCTTTTTATTCCTCCCTGTATTTTCACAAATTCCTTTGGTATCTCTGAAATTAAAGTGTGTAGATACACATCTTCAATCAACCACCTAGAAAATGGCCAGTTATGTACAAAGGCAGCTACTTAGGGAAAAACAAATGACTTGAGGGACACACTAAGCTTGAATATGATTAGGGAAAAAGTCACTTTGTTCTTTTCAAAATACAAGTTAGAAAGCAAGCATGATCTTATGTCTATGGGGGAATTTCACAGAGCTATCTCATAAAACTGGAGAGCAGAATGGTAGCTGTTGGGTAGTGGAGGGAACTAGACATGATGATCAAAGTGTAGATTCAATTAGGAAGTAGGTATAATTTGAGCATTTAATAGATTCATGGCAATCATAGCTGGTAAGTTTATTAAATATGAGGCGTTTGCTAATGATGGTTGATTCTAAGTGCTGCTACTTAACACATAAAGTTAGAACTATGAGATGATAGATATGCTAATTATCTTGACTGTGGTAATCATTTCACAGTGCATATATGTATTGAATCTGTATCATTAACCCTAAATAAATACTTATGCTATACTATATGGAAAGCTAAATAATACATACATTATTTATATTTATATATATTTATATATTGTATAACAATAATCCAAACATTACTAAACACAGTTTATAAAGAGTATGTTTTACAAAGTGTCATATACAAAGTTTAAGTATGTCTCTATAAGAGAATTAATGTATAAGATCTGAGGGAGGGAAGAATGTTGCGAGGGTACAGGATGATACCAGGAGTGTGAAATACTATTAATGCAATGAAACAGATCATTGTAAATTTGTTGAAATCCAAAGAAGGCTCAATATTTAGAGTGAACCCTAATTTGAACCATGGGCTGCGAGCATTACAATAATATAAGCTTCTCTATCATACCAAGTGCCCCACTCTGTAAATGTTGATTGTTGGGGAAGTAATACCTGTGTGGGATCCAAGAGCATACAGGAACCCTGATATATCTGCTTAGTGCTTATATGGACTCCAAAATTAAGGCTATTTTAAGCAAGTAGAGATGGAGCTTAGTCATTAGATATGAGGTAACAATACTTTGGGAATAGAGCAGGTTCATTCAAAAGCACATTATGGCAAACATCACCATAAGTTTCATCCTATGAATATTTTGGGATCCCGGTGATGTGAATTATGTTTAGACTCTATTGTAGCCTATTAAATGTGGAATAATATTATCTCAAATATGTGCATTACAATACTTTACAGGAAAAAAATCAACAGCAAAAACCAAAAAGTCTCTAACAAATTTCCCAGTGTTCATTGTGTCACCATCTTTTTGCCCTGGGTCTCTTCCCTCATTGTTGATAGCTTCCAATTCATCAGAGTGGAGCTTTGTGAAGGGTGATGGCAACGGTACTTTCCAGTGACAGAGTACATTGTGTCAGTGGACTCCTGCTGTAATGAACTCTTTCTCTGTGGCATGTGACACTGACTGCTGCATGTCAACTAGAACTTTCAATGTTAGAGTCCGGCTTCTCAGACCTTGTTTCTGCTTTCTTTATCATTTAAAAATGTGTTGATAAACAGTATTGTCATGTCTATAGTGCTTACAGTAGCTTCACCCAAGAAATTGTCCTGTCCCAAGAAGCCACTTTATGCATTTCCATGGATTTAGTTTCTTATATGAGTTTGACATCACAGTGGGCTTAACATATTCAGCAATCCATGTTTCAAAGAGGTATGTTGTCATTCAGGCTTTCCCATCCCATCTTTGGAGTGAGAGCAAAGTGGATTAAGTATAATTCCAATCCTAAGGTTGTGGAACCAAAATAGGACCAAAATGCTTTCACCCTAAAACTAAGGCCTAAGATTTCTCCTTTTAGGTACAGGCCATGAGTTACTGGAACAGGCCATGAGTTACTGCAATAGGCCATGAGTTACTGAAACCACTCAGTCCAGATTCCAGAAACCAGGAAGTGTAAAAGTACAGAGTCACAAGGTAGTCAGAAGATAATGACTGCTGGACTATGGAATGTCCTCTCCCTGGTTCTCTAGGTGACTGTTTGACCACAGAATGTCCCAACCCTAGTCTCCATAGTGACTGTGTAATCACCAGATATCCCCACCTGGGGACAGCCAATGAGAAATGTTGACAGGCAACCACCCCCTTAGAAATAAATTTAAGCCATGATTTCTAGAATGTCCCTAGAAGCAAGCCAATCAGAATTGAACCCGTACTAGCACCCCTAAAAGATATAACCTTGTGGTTTTTGCCTTTAAAAACTGAGCTTGCAGAGAGGCGGGCACTTCCTCCAGCCTCCACTGCGTTGGATCTATTGGACGAAGTCCCTGCCTAGGCTTGTATTGCTTTTGGATATCCTGAATTAAACCTTGCTTTTGCATTCCAGCACGCTTATCTTCGGTGATCTCTCTGGGGTTCTCGATCTGGGCACAACAAGGTCACTATGGTTTCCAGAATGATACATGCATATTGGCTTCAACTTAAAGTTATCAGTTGACTTAGCTCTGAATGTATCAACATGCTGAGTACTAACTTCTCTCTCCCTCCAAAACTCCTAGGTGGTGCTGTCTTCCAAAATGAGAATGTTTTATTTAAACTGAAATCTGTATTTGATACCTACTGTTTGGAAGGAGTCTGATGGAAGTTTCCCATCTCTTTCCCTAAACCCACCCCTTCAAAGCCCACCAAACACAGCTCCTCCCCCAGAGCGGCTCAGAACAACTCCCACAGGGAATATATAAATGGCATCCCAGAAGACAGACTCCTGGTCTGTTTTGGAGTTCATATAAACACTAAGCAGATATATCAGGGTTCCTGTATGCTCCTGGATCCCACACAGGTATTACTTCCCCAACAATCAACATTCGGTTTGTTGTGATGGCAGAGAGGCCTTCAAGAGGCCTCAAACTTATCACTTACCTTCATCTATAAGTCTATCTAGATCTTTTGGACAATGTGATATGGCTTACATATCAGCATAGTCATTTCTCCTTGCTCTGTTGTCCTGCAGAGATGGTCTCTTTCCTTGAGCCTTACAGAAACAACCTCTTCAAACTTCAATCTTCTTGTGCGGTTTCCTCTTGTGTCTCGTCTTTTACTGAATCCCAGATGAATGAGACTTCCTATGGATTAAGTTTCAGCCTAAGGGAGTGAATGCCTGGTTTGATTTTCTTTCTAGATCAGTGAAACTATCTCATTAAGGCTGCTCTGCTTTCTTTCCCTTTGTGTGTTCATGGGAGTAGCATGTTCACTCCTTATCTTGGCTAGATGCTTAGTACCAGAAGCCTTGCTTTCAAAAGCCCACCTTGTCTTTTGGTACCTTCTTCAATAACCTTAATAATTTCTAATTCTCAATTTAAAGTGAGGTGTAAGATTCTTTCTTCTATTTGAACACTTGGAGGTCATTGTTAGTTTACCCATTGGTTTAGTATCAATGTCATGTGTCAGGGAGTGGAGGAAAGAGAGCAGAAGGACTAGGCAGTGGGGCAGTCAGAGTGCACAATTAAACACATAAGTGTGCTGATGCACAGGGGTTTGGTGTGTATCATCCCAAAATACTTACAAGACTACTCTCAGGGGTCCCAGAGCATGATAACATACATCATGTTAATGACAATGTTTGGAGTACTATAAAAATTAACAAAATGTGTTACAGAGACACGGAGTGAGTATTTTTCTACAGGAAATGTGGCATAGCGGGCCTCTCCTATGCATAGATACCACTGAAACATCCATCTGCAAACAATGCCAGGTTCATAAAGCACAGTAGCATAACACTGTGCTTACACACAAATGAAAGATACACTTGGACAGAAAACAGTTACAGACATGGGCCAGTGCATTGGCTACACAGGCATGTGTATGGCCACACTCATGTTGAAGCTTATATATATGGAGAGGCACTATCAACATCTTCAGTGCTGTGCCCACTGCATAGTGCTGGAATTTCTAATTTCACAGGTGGAATGACCTAACCCGTGAGAATGAGAGAAGCAATTTGTTTGTAGTCTCATTGTGATATGTACAATAAAATTTGGTTGGCATGACAATGTGTCTATGTAAGTTGACAGGCTGGTAACCGCAGTGTGGAAACTATTTCTTTTTTTAATCTTTAAAGAATTACTGGAATGTTAAATTAAATTTTATTCCTGTAGGCTGCATCAGACACACAGAAACCAGGCGTCTAAACTCTCATATCTGCGTGAGTTGCTGGGTTTCTTAATGTGGAATTACAAAGCTGAACTCCTATATTATTTCAGTTAATAATTACAGTTGGCAATTACTATGAGGATACAAAAATAATTTAACAGGTCATCAACTCAGATGTGGGCTTTGTCTTTTAAACCCAAGGAATTTGCTTCATGTGTCAATCATATTGTGCTAGAGGACATTGCATTAACAAGTGAGGCAAATTAATCCTACAAATGTGATCTATTAAATAATTTGCCACTTCCTCCAG